>NC_058131.1:324118343-324418343 GCF_016433145.1 Gracilinanus agilis | reverse complement strand
AAAAAATGCTACGAAAGTGTCATGTACTGTTATTATTAATAGAGTGGAAATAAAATGACTGTCATGGATTTGGGCTTTAACAAGATCACTTTGTGATGGGCTTGGATTAAGCTAGCAAAGGTCAAAGGTTCAGAAGAGAGCAGTTGTCAGCATCAAAGAGCCTAAAGTGAAATGAAAAGATGACAGCTTCAGCAGAGAGAGTGTATATGAAGGCTAAGTGTAGTAAGAACACCTGTCCTTGAGAAACTAGACAGACATGTGGGATTCTATCTATAAACTCAGAGGAGACCAAAAGACACAAAAGAGCTCAGGGTCACACTGTAGACACTTAGGAAGGCTAAGACAGTGGTCTAAGCTATACAGCTAATGTGAGTAGCTGACCTCAGCCTCCATCAATATTAAGCTGTCAGTTTTCCTCAGGAAAAGGTTAATTTACAGTTAACTCTCTAAAGGACTATAATCAAAAAAGGGAAGTATGTTGTTACAGGCCCACTCTCAAAAGGCACAAGAATTTTTTTTTATGTTCACTTGAGCAATAACTTAGAATGCATCAGTGCAATTTGTTAGTTCTTTTAAAGGTGAAAATCAAATTTTATGAAAGCATCTGTGGCAAAATATACCTATCCATGTGTCACACACACACACACACACACACACACACACACACACACACACACTCACTCTCTCTCTCTCTCTCTCTCTCTCTCTCTCTCTCTCTCTCTGAAAGTATAAACTGCTCAACCTTGTATTTAAAAACCTCTGCAAATGAATCCCACCTACTTTCCTAATTTCACGTCTGTCTTTCATATACCTTTCTCTTTGAATGTAAGAAAGAATAGTATTAAAGACAGAAGAACAGTAAGAGGTTAAGTGACTTGCCCAAGGTCAATTAGATATGTCTGAACCCAGGTCCTCTCGACTCCAGGTCTGGCTCTCTATTCCCTGTGCCATCTAGCTGTCCCTCCTTCATGCACTATTGATTCTAGACACTAAGCTTAGCTATTGCCCTTAGACCACTTTCTAATCTCTTATCTCTCTCTGCTTTCATAAGTGGTCTACTATATCTAGAATGTACTCCCTCCTTACCTCCACTTGAAAGGATCCCTCCCTATCTTCTTTCAGAGTCCAGCTTAGGTACCAGTTCCTATAAGAGGTCTTTCCTGATCCTCTTAAATTAAGAACCCTCTCTCCTTCGAAATTACTTCATGTTTACTAATTTGTCTATTTGTATTTTCCCCTGCCCCCTAGAAAATAAGCTCCTTGAAGGCAGAGATGGTTTTATTTTTTGGCTTTTTATCCCCATCACCCAGATAGTGCCTTGTACATAGTTAAAGCTTAATAAGGGCTTGTTAAATTAAATAGAAATTGTATTCCCATTTTACAGGACAATAAACTGCAGTGTTATAATTTCACAGTCATAGTCTATCTATACAAGGTATATAAGTTCAGGATCATTTGTTAAATATTTATTAAATTCCTCCTGTATGCCAGACCCTGGGTTAGATACTGGAAATAGTAATACAAAATTAAGAACCTTCCTTTCCTCAAAAAGCTTATGTTCAGGGAAGTTGGGAATATGGGGAGGGAGGAAAGGCAACATAGATGACACAAATAAGTAAATATAAAGTAATTTTTATGGGGGGCAGTAACAATTTGGAGTATGAGGAAAGGTTTCTTCTAGGAGGAGGCACTTGAGCCAAGCTTTGAAGGAGGTTAAAGGTTTCAAGAGGTGGAGGTAAAGAGAAAGACCATGCCAGCTATGAGAGATTGCTTGTGCAAAGGTTAGATGGAGGAGCTGAAATGATGAATATAGAAAACAGCAAATAGTCTACACTTGCTGGAAAGAAAATTGTGTGAAGAAGAGTACCATCTTATCAGCCTGGAAAGACAGGCTTGAATTAGATTATGAAGGGCTTTAAATGGTAACCTGGAGTGCTCCTAACTTAAGAAGTAATAGATATCTGCTAAAGTTTCCTGAGCAGAAGGATGACATGGTGACTATTAACAAGGAATTACGTATTCATTCATAAAGTGATCAGAACAATTGTCCAACTAACTGCTCCTGTGATTTTACTGGGCATATTAGGAAATAAAAATTAAATCCAAGACTACAAATTTGGTTTATAGTAAAAGTAATGGGCCAAGATCACAGGGCTTTAGAAAGATAGATCCTCTGTACCTCTGGATTCTGTGACTTGCTTTTTTCCTTTTTTTTTATTTTAAACAGATTAGTCAAAGAGCTAAAATTATACTGAATACGTGAATATTTTTTTTTTTGGACAAGATGTAGCATGTGTTTAAAGCTTAAGTAGTATATTTCACCTTCCATGGAAATCAAATAATCACTTAGCAAAGTTATAACTGAAAGGGATGAAGTATTCTTTGACTGCTATTTTACTTTTTGAATTAGGTTGTGAAAGAAAAAAAGACTATAAATTGGAATGATTACTGAGATTTTTCTACAAAAGTATTAATTCCATCATTCATTTTAACAGCAAGACTTCAGCTTGATTTTTATCATAAAATTCAATGTGAGTCGTCTTATATTTCCTTTTTTTAGATTTAATCTACAATCACAAACTATAGTAGAGCTCCTCAGCCATCTGTTGGTAACACTGGGTATTCAGACTCTCCTCTCTTCAAGGCTCTTTGCACACATTTTACACAGACACCTATAGTCATGTGCACAGATGCACCCATATGCAGATCTATAGATGTATATGTCTGGATGTGTACGTTTGTAGGTGAGTGGGTCTACACAAACACTATCCTGGATGGTGGGGATAAAAAGACAAAAAAAAATAATCTCTGCCTTCAAGGAGCTTATGTTCAAAGAGGCAGAAATATACAAATAGACAAGTTAGTGAACATGAAGTAATTTAATTTTTTTTAAATAACCCTTACCTTCCATCTTGGAGTCAATACTGTATATTGGCTCCAAGGCAGAAGAGTGGTAAGGGTAGGCAATAGGAGTCAAGTGATTTGCCCAGGGTCACACGCTGGAAAGTGTCTGAGGCCAGATTTGGACCTAGGACCTCCCATCTCTAGGCCTGCCTTTTGTAATGCAAAAGATGCAAGACAGGCTTTTGCTCTTGCAGGGGGCCAACGGAAAACTTCTGGCAGTCGGAAGCCTTAGGTCCCCAAGGCTTGAACAGAGCAGAAGGACTAACTAGAGCTCTGCTTGACTTTCAGTTTTGCTTTTGGCCTGTGCTTGTCTCTGGACAATTTGAACCTAGCTAATTTCTCTGGACCTCTCCCTGACCTCCATATTATTTCTCTGTTTTCCCTGCCTGTTTTCCCGGGGCTCTGGGAGACAGGGTGGCTTTTGGGTTTTTAGTGAATAGACTTTGTGGGTTTAGTTTTCCCCAATAGGCAAGTAGGACATCCTTGAATTCAAACTATCCCTTTAGTATTCTCTCTACTTTAAGAGCAGCCAAATCTTCCCTGGCTGAGAGAAGCAGGTTCTTCTCTCAGTCTAACTCATTCCTGTGACCCTCCCCCATCTTGAGTTTCTCCCTAGCGGCTGTCAGAAACCCCAAACCCCTCTCTCCTTCCTGATCAACCCTGAACATTAATAAATCTCCTTGTTACCTAAACAAACCCTCTGAAGAATCATTGTGTTGAATAATTAGGCAAGGGTTGAAGGGGAAGGATTAATTCTCTTTATTTCCTGAGGGAAACTGGAGGCATCCATCTTGGGAGGAAGTAGTTGCCCAAAGCTTCCTCCTGAATCCCTTCAGTTTCACTGACAGGGAGGAGCCTTGTGATTCCTCCTTTGAGGACTTGAGAAACTGACAAAAAAGCCCTCAAGTCAGATTCAAACCACTTCTGACTGGCCCTATTCCTTGTGTCTATAGGAGTACCTTCCTTGCCTGGAAGGGCTCAGCCTAATTTCCCCTCAGTATCCTCTGTCTCTAGCTTGGGTGTGTAGTCAGTGTTAGCTGCCTCTCCTGAATACCTCACCCTGTACCCTTACCATCCTAATACCGCCTTGTCCATTCCTCCCTAAACTCAGCCATCCCTATCATTCCTCTCCTATTACCTCTTTATCATCTTTTGCCACTCTATCACTCAGCAAGGGAAGGAGAGCACCCCCAAACTTTAGTGTACCCCCTTTTATCCATCACACTCTCAATCCACTGAGCTACCCAGCTGCCCCCAACATGAAGTAATTTCAAAGGAGAGAGGGTTCTTAATTTAAGGTGATAAGGAAAGACCTCTTATAGGAAGTGACACCTAAGCTGGACTCTGAAAGAAGATAGGTAGGGATCCTTTCAAGTGGAGGTAAGGAGGGAGTACATCCTAGACATGGGGGACTACTTGTGAAGATAGAAAGAGACAAGAGACAGAATACAATCTAAAGGTAATAGTTAGCAAACCAATGTGATTGGAATCAAGAGTGCATGAAGAACAGGCATATGAAATTAGGAAATATTCAGTTGTTGAGGGCTTTAAATACAAAGTAGAACAGTTTACACTTTATTTTAGAGGTAATAAGGAGCCATGAAAGATTTTCTAGGGAGAAAGAGGGCATTTTATGAACATCAACTGGTGGCTTTGTGAAGGATATATTGTAGAAGAAAGAGACCTCAGGAATGGAAGACAGGAATTAGGGTGGAGACTGATTAGGATGCTACCAATAATCTAGGTTAGAGGCAAAAATTGCCTCTACTATAGGAGACTGTATTAGTAAAAAGAAAGGTATTGATATGAAATATGTTGTGCCAATTAGTAATCTCTCTCTAAAACACTTTGACTAGCTATTTTTAAGGCCTTTGTTTCAAGAAAAATGCCACAATGAGTCAGCTTTATTAGCCTTATGATGGTTCTACCTTATTTGTTTTCTGAATATAGAAGTGCTTTTAAAAGTATTCATAAATATCTGAAATCACTTCCTTTATTTGGTTTCAGTGATGGTAAGGCTATGGATTATGCTATATGTATCTGAACTAGCCTGGTCCAATTTGCATAGAATCTCTGTGATACCAAGGGAACATATGACGTGCAAACATGGCTATCAATAATGATATCAAACTTCAAAACACTGAAATTTCCACTTCTATTAACTTTAAATAATAGCTTTCATAGGTGAAAAATCTAAGGCCCAGAGGAATGAAGGGCCTATCTGACACTATAGCCTCCAAGTCAGAAGACCACAGGCTCAGTCTTCTGGCTCTAAGGACAATGTGGTCAAGCACAAATAGAAAAATGGGCCACGAATCTGTACCTAGGAATTCCTACAGGCCACATAGTTACTTTTAAAATGTAATGTTATCTATATTTTATTGTATTTTAATTTTGTTAAATATTTCCCAATGATAGTTTAATCTGGTTCCAACAGCACCCAGGGGTTTTGTGGGTCATACGTGTACCCTTCACACAGCGTGTCTAACACGTCTGCACTACAAAATATTGCTTGTCTCTGTGTATAAAATGAAAATCATTTGTTAATCTAACCAGTAAGGGAGTTTTCTTAACAACAGCTTACCTTGATTTTTTCTATCTGGGCACTGTGGGTAGCTTCTCTTGCTTTAGCTAAGGAAGTAGTCAGCTCTTCAATTCTAGATGTAAGTTCTTCAGTCTTTCAGGAAATAAGACATTAGGGAAAAAAAACACCAGAGTAAGAATCCAATTATATTCTACCCCCCCCCAACAAATTCTTCCCTAAATAGTCCTCTGTAACTATAATAAATGTTATTCTACATAAGCCAAGTTAGCTGTTATACCCCAGGGAAAAAATGGCACTTAATGGTAAATTATATATTATACTTTGCTGAAGAAATAAAAAAAATTTCCCTATCTGCAATACAGGTCCTTTATAAAGTAAGCTACACATAGAATAGTCAATGGACTCATGGAAAGACAATCCACAGATCAAACCCCATACAATGGGAAGATCTTGCAAGGCATAACAACACCAACAATATACCAAACCCCAGAAGTAGTGAAATATCATCTTGTAAATAGAATGGGTTTCTGTTTTCAAATATTCCAAAATGGGTATCATACTGCTATGGCCTAGCCTACATGGTATTATGTCAATCCCTAGATGACTTAACCAGTACCCACACTCCTATAGAAATTACTATTGGACAAAAACTCTCATGCTTTGTTCTAATGCCTCTACACTCAACACTCTAATTCTGTCATGTACTTTTTATACAGAGATGAAAAAACAAGATGAGATAGGCTAAAAGCAATCATTTTCATTTACAGTAGTGATCCTGAATAAATCTAAATTAAAATACAG
Source organism: Gracilinanus agilis (assembly GCF_016433145.1). NCBI lineage: Eukaryota > Metazoa > Chordata > Mammalia > Didelphimorphia > Didelphidae > Gracilinanus > Gracilinanus agilis. The sequence goes on along the minus strand of NC_058131.1, from coordinate 324,412,093 downwards.
GGACATACCTCTTTATCTTTTGTTTTTAAGGCCACAGTTAGACCCTGAATTGTTTTATCCCTCTTCAAACCATTTTTCTTTTCAAGAGCAATTTCTTTATCTTTTTCCCTTATGTCCTCCTGAAGAACCTAAGTTAGATTTTAAAAAATTCACTAAGTTGACAAGGCTTAACCATAATGCATTGTTAATACATCTTTAAACATATTTTTAATTGCAGTTATTCTATTTTATTCATATCAAATTGTGTTTAGTGCTTCCAAATGAAACCATCAGGAAGGCATCTCTATGAGTTCAAATCTGGCCTTAGACCTTTTTTAGCTGTGTGACCCTGGGTAGATCACTTAACCTTGTTTGCTTCAGTTTCCTCATCTTTAAAATGAGCTGAACCACTTCAGGATCTTTGTTAAGGAACCCCCAAATGAAGTTAGATAAGAGTTGGACACAACTGAAACATCAAGGCAGATAAATGCTACAGTGGATAGAGTACTTGGATCTAATCAGAAAGATCTGAATTCAGATATGGCCCCAGACACTTAATGGATATGTAAACCTGAGCAAGTTACTTAATCTCTGTGTCATTTTCCTCAATTGGAAAAAGAAATGATAATAGTGCCTATATTGCAGGGTTATTATGAGGACTAAATGAAATAATATTTGCAAAGTTTTGCCTAGCCCAAACTATATACTTAATAAATTGTTTTCTCTCTCCTTTCCATCCTCAGTCTTCCCTTAACAAAAACATCTTCATTTTCTTCAGTTAGTCTTCATGACATAGTTCCAAATTCCCCCACCACATTCCTAGTCACACTCTCTAGCTTGTCAATATCTCTTCTGAAACACAGTACTTAAAAATGACTTTAACACTCAGATATAGTCTGGCAGAGCAGAGTATCCAATGAGTTTGATCAGATTTTAAGTCAGACATTTATATGACTAAGAAATGAGGCATTAAAATTTTATAAACTTTAGATTAATTAAAATATGATTTAAACATACCAAAATTTTATTTTCAAAGCAGTTTCTCTCATCTCTAAGTTCCATTTGAATAGCCTAAAAATACAAAATACATGATAACTCTAAAGAAAAATACACTAAAAACAATTCCCCCAGAAATATTCTCATTAAACATCATAATCAATTAGTACAAAGCCTTACATACTTAATTTATGGCATTTCATTTGGAATCCATTAAAACAAAAGTATATCTGTTTCTCCCTGCCTTATTACCCAGTCCCTCCAGTCAAGTTAACAAAATTTAAAAACAAAGCAGGGGAAAAATGAGCTGACATAGAGAGCAAGGTGTGACATAAAACGATCGCTGATTCTGGCTTATTCTGGCTTATTCAGCCCCAGAGGGCAAAAATAAAAAGATAGATGAAAGATTGTGAGGAATACAAAAGTGAGTTCAAGGAAAAAACTTAAAAGTAACCTATCATATGAACTACATTCTTTTTTTTTTAATTTTTTTATTATTAAACCCTTAACTTCTGTGTATTGGCTCCTAGGTGAAAGAGTGGTAAGGGTAGGCAATGGGGGTCAAGTGACTTGCCCAGGGTCACACAGCTGGGAAATGTCTGAGGCCAGATTTGAACCTAGGACCTCCCGTCTCTAGGTCTGGCTCTCAATCCACTGAGCTACCCAGCTGCCCCCATGAACTACATTCTAAACCAGTGATGGGCAAACTTTTTAAAGAGAGGGCCAAAGGAAAGGAAATGCTCATCTGTCAGTCTGTTTCTAAGGCAACTCTTTCAAAGTTTCATTGTATTGTATCCTACTCATTGTATTCGTCAGATTAGGAATAATGTCAAGTGACCGGATAGAACATTTCAGGGGGCCCAAATCTGGCCCACAGAGCCAAAGTTTGCCCATCACTGTCCTAAACCATTAAGAGTTCTGACTAAATCTAATCTATAAATGCTAAAAATGTACAATTGATAGGTCAATGGTCTTTCTTAATATAGAAACAGAAAATCTAAACAAATATTATAATCAATTAACTTTAAATATATTGCAATTTATATGAGGTATTCTCCATTGTACAAGAACAGAAGGTCACAGCTAAGACTTATACTATCCAAGTCACTCTTTTTATTACACATTTTTACATTAATGCTTCTAAAGCCTCAGATAAAAGATATCTGCTTCTAACTCAAAAGCCAGAATAGTCAAGAACAATACACTACATTTTTTTGTAGAAAATCAGATGGATAGGGAGAGGAGAGAAAACTTGAAAAACTCCGTATTTATTCATTAATAATAGAAAATTTAATAATGAATATTAAGCTGCCTATTCTTATACTCACTTAATACAAATATACTGTGCTACCCTTTAACCAACATGTGGCCATCAGTATTTAGATACTATATTTGTGTATCTGTGTATACATACAAAACATGGAAAATGTATATGCATCCACCACTGAAGACCCATGAATGCTAATTAAAGTTTCCATCTGTGGACTACTGCCTCACCTCTATCTCTAATTTCTTTCCTTCCCTTAAAGCAGCACTAAGTTCTCTGAATTTTCCAGATGACAAGTTCTCATCAGGAGATGCCATTTGAGATTGTGCCTCTTCAAGTTCCTGAATTAAAGCATCTTTTTTCTTCAAAGTCAGCTTCAAGTCTTCTATCAGTCTAAAACAGAATGAGATGTAAATATTTATTTTATATTATGCTCAGCCCAGTGAGACAAAAGTAACTAAGAAGTAAATGGTACCAGACATCTTTCAAGTGGACAATTCCTAACACCAGAAAAAATGGAATCACCTTCTTCAACTAAATGGTCAAAGACCAGAATATGTTCCACTTAGGACAAATACTCTGGGGAAAGAAGTTGGAATAAAAACCCATGTCAACTATGACACTGTACCTTTAAGCTGCAAAGAAAGGACAGCATGTTCTAACACAAATTTAGTACTAGAAAAGGAAAGAGACTAGACCTCATATTTCATTAATATGAGGAACTTCAAGGTGAGAAAACTCCCTCTGCCAGTGCAGGTCAGCACTTTTGTGTCAATTTATCATCTTAGAGAGTTGCCTAAAGACTTGGAAAGTTCAGTGACTTGCCCAGGATCATACAGTCAGTATTTACCGGTGGTGGGACTTAAACACAGGCCTTCCTGGCTTAGAGACCAACTCTCTCCCATTGCGTCATACTGCTTCTCTCACATGAGAACTTCAGAATATAAAACATAAGAGCTGGAAGGGACCTTAGAACAGAGAATGATTACTAGGGACACTAGGGACCTTAGAAAATATTCAGTATGATCCCAATGTTGTTCAGATGAATAAAGTGAGATCCACAGAGAAGTGGACTTATCCAAGGTCACAATGCAATTTATTCTTATTTATAGGAAAGTGCACCCCACTTTGAACTACTCTGTACCACAAGCACCTAAACTGTGCCAGGCTACACAAAAGGGTACCATTTCTAGAATAATCATAAGAATGATGACCTTTTATATGTACATGCACACTTCCTTATAAGTGGGGGGGAAAAAAGCCTACACATTGGTTGAGCAGTTAAAAGAAACAACAACAAAAAAACATGCAGAACAGACATGTTAGAACAGGGATGGGCATGATTTTCAAAATCCAAAGAATCTCGCCTGTGGTCCAACAGCCAGCTATTCCTTAGTCACACAATGTCACCACAGGGAGCTAGTAGAGTATAATGAAAAAAGAATCAGAAGAACTGGACTCTAGTCCAAGTTGTGCCATATCCTAACAGGGTGACCTTGAGGAAGATCCTTCAGCCTCCCTCATCCTCAGTTTCTTCATCTTAAAAACAGAGAAAAAACTCATACAAAATATCTCATAAGAATATCATTGGAATAAAATGAGCTGATATGTACAAAGTATTTTCTAAATGTAAAGACCTCTAGATAAATGCCAAAACTTATCATTAATACAGAAAAGTTGGAAAGAACTACTTACCTTGGCAACAAAGATTGCAACAAAAAAAAAAAAAACTGAAAGCAAAAAAAAAGCCCTCCCAGATAAAAAATGAGAGTACCCAATGCTTCTGAAGTTTTTATTTAATAGTTAACAATTATCCTTTTTTTAATGTTCAACAACCATAATCATAAAGTAAACTCTTCCTTATTCAGGGGTCACTTGACCACCAATTCCAAATATCTGGAAAACAGTGAATGACCCAGAAATAAAAAGCAAAGTCTATGAGGAACTAAAATAAATATCACAAAGTCTATGTAGCACAGTTCATACTCAAGATTCTCAGGCCTCCATTCAGAGCCCATTTGTTCTAAAATGCAACACACTTCAGATAAACTTGATTATGTAGTCTCCTGGCCCACAGATTAAGAACAGCAATTAAAAAGAGGGTGGGTACTGCTAAAAGCATATATACTTAAATCAGAAAGAAATGACAGTTGTCAGCAACAGGCAAGATTACAAAGAGCAGACAAAAACCCACAATGCACAGGCATCTAGTGTAAAAGCAGATTTTAATGAAGACATTGTACATAAATTAATTTCTAAGATATATGTAATTCCCAGTGCCACAGCTTTATTAGAACTGCTTTGGCTGCTTGCTAGCCCCCCAAGGCATCAGAGAATAATAGCCATATGCAATTACCAGTAAGAGAAAGGACTCCACAAAAAGGTAAAGGATGCACACTTTACTTTAAGAATGCCCCAGGGAAATGGCATCTGTTTCCAAAAGCTTTCTAACTAAAGTAGTTACAAATAACAAAGTTTTGGTATTAGAAAACATCAGTTATCAGGGAAATTCATTAGTGTAACAATGCCTCCTTCTCTACTGAAGCCGGATAAATGAAGTGTCAATATATTAGAATTATAAAGGTCAGACCTGTCTTTTTCTTCCTCAGCTAGGGCTTCCTCCAGATCTCCCTGCTGCACTATCTTCATAGACGAAAGTTTTTCTTCCAAACTCATTCTGAGAACCTTTTCCTTCTCTGCCATTGCAAAGGCCTTTTCCACTTCTGCCTGGGCTGCTTTGACGTCCTAGAGTTAAATTAAATGCATCCAATGCAATTTTTCAATACAATTGGGAACATTTTGAAAGGAAATTGGATTAAAATATAAATATTTATGACTTCTTCTCCAGCCGTTCTCCCTCCCTGAAATGTACTATATACACGGTGAATACACGGTGAGAATCGGTAATAAATACATTTGCCAGCCATTTTTTCCATTACCTCTTATATATTGAAGAGTTATAAGCATTTCCAAAGGAAAAGACTCAATTAACTTACAAAGAGCTCTTTTTCTAATTTTTTCTAAATCAAATCAATATTTACAATTTCAATGAGAATGAAATGCTCTCCACAATACCTGCATATTTATAAATAAATTCCAAACAAGAACCACACAGTAATTCACATACAAATTTCTCCCCCTCATATTAACTAGGAACCAGAGAATCTGAACTCACATTTTTCTAAATCTCTGCAGTGATTTAAGTGGTGATAAATGCAACATACTCCCCCTGAAAGCTCAAGGAAGCCAATAGGGAAATTATTTGTATCACCAAGGAAAAAACTCTAAGCCTAGGTCTATAACACAAGAAAACACATCGGTGTTAATCAAAATGACTCAGAAGTGAATTGGATCTCAGAGCTGTTTATACGAAGCTCTGTACAATGTTCTTTACTACTTCCATACATGCAACAATGAAAAATGTGATATTATTCTCTATAACGTATCACATTACTGTCTGCCCAGATAGGGCTTTGCCTCCTGATCTCAAAGACAATGGTGTTTATGTAAAACCATTTCTAAATCTATACTGAGAACTATATTGCTTTCTCTGAAGAAAGGGAAGGACCACCCTCTCCCATCATGGTCCAAGAGTGTTAAGAGGCTGTGTAGAAAACATCCAAACCCTTAGTGAGAGGATTTGTGAGTGAATCAGTGCTCTGCCACCTACTGGTTATGTAACACTGTGCAAGACATTTCTACTCTCTGGGCCTGAATTTCTTATTAAATGGGTGTAATGACATTTGTACTGCCTAGTACAGTTTTGTACTGCCAGAGGACTGTTTTGAAGATCAATGAGATGACATATATGAACATGTATCATAACCCTAAATAAACCATTATCACTACTTGTATTATCTTCTCCCACACAGACATTTGTTCTGGCAGTGTAAATAATAAAAAAAAAAAAAAATGGTTTCAAGAATTTATTTTAAATGAAATAGTCAAAAGCCTATGATATGGTAATTTTCTATCAATTAATAGAAATTGAATTTGGAGACAGAAGGAACCTTTAGAGATAATCTAGCTCCACCTTTTCATCTTATAGATGAGGAAACTCATTACAGAGCTACTCATTACATCTTCAAATTCTAGCCACTACTAAAAACAAGTTACAAAGCAATCCTAGATTCTTTCCCCTCCCCAAAGTTTACACTTGCCTCTTCTAAATGATAGATTTTCCTTGTTAGGTGGTCTTCAAGTTGCAGCATCTTTTTGCGAGCATCTTCTTTCACCCGCTGAATTTCTGAGCCACCCCCTTCTGCCAGGCTTTCAACTGCTTTCCTGCAAAGACGTAGGGAAGACATGAACATTAAGAGGGTAGATCTAATTCTGACCATGAACAAGCTGACTAGAGACAGGAAGTATCAACGACCACCTTTCCAATAGAACATATACAGTTTCTTTTGTATCTAGAATGGAGAGCAACTGAGCCAAAACCAATAAAAATAAATCTGAAGAAATGAAAGCAATTTTAAAGCAGTATGTTCTGCCAAATTATAAAAAAAGAATTTTAAATACAGCACCATCGATCTATTTGAGAAGTATCCAACATTTAGGAACAAGATAGGAGATTGTGCAAACAAAACAAAATTAGTCTCTTCCTACACACGCTATAGTTACATGTCATTCAAAACACAAAATGCCAAAGTTATTACTTCTAGATCACTAAAAATGTGTTCTCTGCTTCATTAATGGTAAATAGGAATTGTGCACCAAAGCCATGCTGCTATAATTCCAAACCCATATCCTTATTTCTTTTTAAGAAAAATGATACTAAATATGAATACATGAGAAACATACTATAAACATTTTTTAAATTTCCTCTTATCCCCTAAAAAGCTCAGGTTTATGGTAAAAATAATAAAAGGAAATATATGAATTTTTTGTGATGCCTGTCACCTATGTCCTAATTGCTGAATTTTTTAAATAACATAATCTGGCACATGGAATATGTGTAGTATAAAGCCTTAAGAATCAGGAAATCAGGAAAATAAGTTATACTTGAAGTTTTCATTTACTAACCATATGACTATAATCAACTGATTTCACCACTGTCCCTCGTTTATAAAATGGGGAAAATAATATTTATACATCAACATAATAAAGATGTGATTCCATTTTTTATAAACTTTAAAGTACTAAATAGCTATTAATACTTGAAATCAATTTAATTAAAAATTAACTAATCAAATAACTAGCTATTGTTATCTAATCCAAACTGCACCTGATGTAAGAATCACTTCATTTCATCCATAAATGCTGGTCCATCTCCCTGCACCACAGACAGAGTATGTAAGTTCCTAAAGGGCAGAGACTATTGTTTGTGTCTTTGTATCACCAGTGCTTAGCAGTACCTAGGGCACACGACATGTACTTCTAATAAATACTTGATGAGGGGGCAGCTACATAGCTCAGTGGATTGAGAGTCAGGTCAGGAGATGGGAGGTCCTGTGTTCAAATCTGGCCTCAGACATTTCCTAGTTATGTCACCCTGGGCAAAGCACTTAACCCCCATTGTTTAGCCCTTACTGCTCTTCTGCTTTGGAACCAATACACAGTATTGATTCTAAGATGGAAGGTAAAGGGTTTTTTTTAATAAGTAAATACTTGTTAAATGACTAATTAAATGTTATCTTCTGATAGGCCTAAAATTATAGAAGCAGACGATGTTATGGTCATATAGAGTCTTAGAGATCAATTCACTACACTATTCCCTCACTTTACAAGTGGGAAACTAGGATCCAGGGCATCAAAGAACACACCTCACCTCCAAAAGCAAAGTGGAGCTGGTGGTAGACCCTTGATCAAAACCTACTTCTAGCTCTTAACACTCCAGCATACTCACTCTGAACTTCCTAGCCTCTTCTATTAGAAGACTCTTTCTACCTTTAATTCCCATATTTCATAACAGAGGGGATTACATTCCAAAGGTAAAAGATGCATTTTCATATATATTCAAGTTTAGTTAAGCATCTATTCATGTGTTCCATAAAAAACATGAAAACCTGAGACTTTATTATCTGGTTGGCCAGGACTTCACCCACAAAATCAATGAAAAAGTTAAAAAGTTTTCTATATGAGGCAGCACTTACGAGGCTTTGATAAGGAGATGCTCCCTCTCCTGCAGTTCACGTTTCAAGCTTTCCAGCTCCACTTTCAGCTCAATGTTCTTCAAGACAAATTTCAAAGAGAAAGAATACATTGTAAAAATGCAAGAAAATACACAAAACCCATTCACAGAGCAATGTTTCAAGTATATATATATATTCACTACGCATTGCTTATGATAGGCGAAAGGTATTTGCAAAACCTCATTAGCCTTAGGGTATACTAGAAAAGGAATTTATTAAAGATTCTATCAAGAAAAAGGAAGATTGGAACTTCTCACGTCTCAGGATAATCATGTAAATTCCCCAAGCTTCTAAAAACTAAAGCATTTAAACATCACCATATAAATGTCATACAAGTGAAGTTGATTTAAAAATTGTTTGCCCTTTGCCAACCAAATTTATGGGCAATTCTGCAGTTTGTTTTTACCATTCCAAAGCAATTACTTCTGGTTGTTTACAATCCTGCATATGGTTGTCACAGCCGTGGAAATGTGCTTAAGCTTAAAAAAAAAAATTTTGGGGGTAGGGGGAAATATAGGGAACTCTAATCCACTACTTAAAAAAAATCATATGGGGCAGCTAGATGGCAGGCCTAAAGAACAGAAGGTCTTGGATTTGGATCTCACTTCAGATACTTTCCAGCTGTGACCTGGGCAAGTCACTTAACCCCAGTTACCCAGCTCTTATTGCTCTTCTGCCTTGGAAGAAGCAGTATTTGGTATTGATTCCAAAACGGCAAGTAAGGGTTTATAAATTTAAAAAGATTACAAAATGCTAACACAAAAGAAGTCACAATGGTATGTCATGATCCACTGACAATGAACACAGGTTTTCTACCCTTTTTTTTTTTTTTTTGCTCATTAGTAAATCAAAATGATCTGATTCAAATGTATGAGACCTACAACTCTCAACAAAGGAAATTAATACAAGAATATCTGAACATTTTAATGAGCTGAATAAAAAGAAAATATAGCAATGTGCGTGCTCTAGCGGTACTATATATATATATATATATATATATATCCTTAGGTATAGCCTTAGGTGGGCAGCTGGGTGGCTCAATGGATTGAGAGCCAGACCTAGAGACTGGAGGTCCTAGGTTCAAGTCCGGCCTCGGACACTTCCAGCTGTGTGACCTTGGGCAAGTCACTTGACCCCTATTGTCCACCCTTACCACTCCTGGGCCAAGGACGGTCCCTAGCCCGGATGAAAAAGGAGGAGGGTTGGGCGTGGGGCTAGCAACCCCACCCTGTAAAAACTACATCTGCTAAAGAAACTGCAACCTAAAGTGGCAGCTGGGCTAGCTCAGGGGATTGAGAGTCAGGCCTAGAGACGAAAGGTCCTAGGTTCAAATCCGGGCTCAGACACTTCCCAGCTGGGTGACCCTGAGCGACTGTGTGACCCATTGCCTACTGGTTGTGGCCCTATGCTCCTAGAATGGAGTCCCAGGATAAAAAAAAAAAAATAGCCTTAGGTATAACACCTGCAGTATTAACAAAATCCACAGCTTCTTGAGGTAGTGGGATCAGGAGAAGCATAAACTAGTTAGCCACTCAGCAAGGAAGCTAAAGAGAAGAAACATACTTCAAACAAGAAATGGACTAGATGAACATTAAGTATCCTTTCAACTCCAAGATTCTATATATCTATAATATAACAGAAAATTCCTCTAAATATACCATGCTTTTTTTCCCTTAAAACAACAATTTGTTTTTTTAAACTTTGTTTATTTCTAGCAGCCCCCTACCCAAAATCTGTTTGGCTTGATAGGAAAAAAATGATTATTTTGTTCCATTCACATTATATCATGATTAATAGGTTAATCAGCAAGCCTAGATCTGAAAGACCTCTATAATTCCCAAACCAACTATGTTACTTTGTCAAAATTCTATTTAGTCACTTTGATGATATCAAATTACTAAAGAGAACTTTCACAAGAATATCACTTCATGCACCTTTTCTATCCTGTTTCAAGGGCCTTTTCTCTGTTCATCAAAATCCTTTCTTACCCTCTCTCTTCTACCTGTGGAACTTTTATTTCTGAATTATAAATTGTCCTTCCATATCCCTAAACCTCTCTCTCACTTCCTACTTCACAGAGTTGTGAGGATAAAGTGAACTATCATAAAGCATTCAGCAATATCTGCCACACAGTAGGCACTTAATAAGTTCTTGTCCTTCCTTTCCCCCATCTTGTATTAGAAGTCTTAAGTGTGTCTAAAGTGAAATACTTGAGAAAATCTTAAATTATTCAAGACTAACTCTTACTATATGCATGTTAGCTCCTATATATTTTGGAGAAATATACTCTCTATAATGGCATCAGAAAGTTCTTCATATTATAAGAAACATAAAGTTATCTGTATTGTGCAGTATGTAGTAGAAAGGACATGGATTTGGAATCAGAGAATGATTAGAGTTAGAATAGACCTTAGAAATCATCTAGTCCAGGGCAGCTAAGTCACTTAACTTCTATTGAAAAGTAGGGGAAGGGGGAAGAAGGGGAGAGAGAGAGAGAACTGATCATCTAAGTACAGACTAAAGCATACTTGTTTTAATTTTTTTATTTTTCTTGTTTATATGTGTTTTCTTTTGTAAAATGGCTAATATGAAAATATATTTAGCAATAACATGTATAAAATAATATCAAATTGCTTTCTTTCTCAAGGAATGGGAGAGGGAGATGAGGGAACAATTTAAAACTCAAATTTTTTTTAAATAAATGTTATAAAAAAGTTTATATGTAATTAGGAAATATTTAATGAAATAAAAATGTAGAGAAAGGAAAAGAGGGGGAAAAAGAAGAAGGAAAGAAAGAAGGGAGGGAGTGGGAAAGGAAAAAAGGGAGGGAAAGGAAGAAGGGAAGTAAAATGTAAAATGAAATGCAAGGACAAATGAGAGAAGGTCTGTAAAGTGTTCTGGAATGAGATGAAAGCATAGGAAAAGACAACTTTGACCAGCAAAAAGTTTCCAAAATTGCCTTCATCTAAAAGACAAGAGTTGATTTAAGAGCAAAATAAATCCTATTAGATTCAAGAGCAGATAGACCTAATACACTAAGGAGGATGACATGAGCTGAAAAGGACAGAGATCAATGATGGCATGACTGGAAAAGCAACAACTGACACAGTGCTGAACATGACAAGTTTGCATCTTCACTCTCCTCAGAATCAAAGACAAGGGAGCAGTGGGGTAGCTCAGTGGATTGAGAACCAGTCCTAGAGACAGGAAGTCCTAGGTTCAATCTGGCCTCAGACACTTCCCAGCTGTGTGACCCTGGGCAAGTCATTTGACCTCCATTGCCTACCCTTACCACTCTTCTGCCTTAGAGCCAATACACAGTATAGACTCCAAGACAGACGGTAAGGGTTTAAAAAGAATCACAGACAAAAGTTTCTTTATGAAAGACTTTAAATTCAACACATCCTCCAAGGTAAGGTCCAAGCCTTGGGAAATGGAATACTGTGGCACAAAGGTCACATGTGACCAGAACAACAACTATTAGACTGAGGAGGGACCCTAAAATATACAATCTTAGAACATGAAACACTGAAGTGGAAAGGAGGCTTGAGATCACCAAATTTGACCCCCTTTATTTTAAAGATCACAAAACTGAAAGTTAAACACTTGCCTAGGATCCCACAATCGTCAGGACTAGAACCACAGCTTCTTAACTTCCAGAACTTGTCTATTATGCCAGTGTCCCCATGAGGAGAGGTTATCAAAGTGGAAAGAACACTTTATCTGAAGTCAGAGGACTGGAATTCAAAACTGATTTCTCACATACTGATTCCTATCAATATGAAAGTCAGGTAACACACACACACACACACACACACACACACACACACACACACACACACAGAGTTTCAGTTTCCTGACCTATAAAACAAAAGGACTGGACCATGTGACCTAACTAGTTATGCTCCCATGAGGAGCAACAGAACTGCAACTCAAACCCAAATCTCTTCTATCATAAATAGCAATAAGCTACCATTTATATTAAGCTTTAAGGTTTGCAAAGCACTTCATTTTTGTTATCTCATTCTATTATACTGACTCTGTTCTTATGATCCAGCATCTTTTCAAACTGCTCAAGAAGAGGTCAGAAGAAATAAGTTCCTGACCTTGTAGATGTGATATGAATCTAAGCATTTAGAAACATGCAATTCTCTCTTGCTGGAACCAAACTTACTTCCAAGGTACTACCTAAAAAGAGCTAAAATGTGAAATGTTAAAAATTAAGTTCATATTAACAAATGAAGAAATGTAAACTTTCTTTTCCAAAGAACTATGTAAGGTTATGTAAAGTGAACCAATGTCTGCTGATGAACACTAAATTTCATCAATAAAGTTTTGGAGAACAACAGGTTATGATTCTCTAGCAATAAGGAATACATTGAGTGTGCTATGACAAGAACACTGCTTTAAGAATCTGCACAGGTGCTAGGAAAATTGGGAAACAGTATGGCAAAAATTAGGTTTAGATCAACATCTCACACCTCATACCAAGACAAGTTCAAAATGGGTATATGATTTAAACATAAATTATAAGTAAATCAGGTGAATATAGAATAGTCTACCTGTCCAATCTATGGAAAAGAGAAGAATTTAAGACCAAGCAAGTGATAGAGAATATTACAAGATATAAAATGAGTAATTTTTGAAAGACCTCCAGGAATTGATGCAGAGCAAAAGAAGCAGAATCAGGACAACATTGTACAGAGACTGATACACTGTGGCACAATAGAATGTAATGGACTTCTCTACTAGCAGCAATGTAAGGATCCAGGACAAGTCTGAGGAACTTATGAGAAAGAATGCTATTCACATCCAGAGAAAGAACTGAGGGAGCAGAAATACAGGAGAATAACATTTGATAGATCATGTAGTTTAATGGGGATATGATTAGGGTTGTGATGTTAAGAGATCACTCTACTGCATATGAATAACATGGAAATCGGTTTTAAACAATGATACATGTATAACCCAGTGGAATTGCTTGTCAGCTCTGGGAAGGGAGAAGGAAGAAGAGTGGGGAAAATCATGAATCATGGAACCATGGGAAAATATTCCAAATTTTTAAAAAAGAATAATTTTGATTATATTAAATTAAAAAGCTTTTGTACAAACAAAACCAATGCAACCAAGAGTAGAAGGGAATCAACAAACCTGGAAAAAAATTTTATAACAAATTTCTCTGATAAAGGTCTCATTTCTCAAATATATAAAAAACTAAGTCAATTTTATAAGAAACCAAGCCATTCTCTAATTGACAAATGGTCAAGGGATATGAATAGGCATTTTTCAGATGAAGAAATCAAAACTATTAATAATCATATAAAATGTTCTAAATCTCTCCTAACTAGAGAAATGCAAATCAAAACAATTCTGAGGTGCCCTAGCAGATTGGTCAATATGATAGTAAAGGAAAATAATAAATGTTGGAGGAGATGTGGCAAAATTGGGACACTAATGCATTGCAGGTGGAATTGTGAATTGATCCAATCATTCCGGAAGGCAACGTGGAATTATGACCAAAGGGTTTTTAAATAATGCATGCTTTTTGATTCAGCGATAGGTCTGTATCACAAAGAGATTTTTTTTAAATGGGGATAGAACTGTTCATACAAAAATATTTATAGCTGTACTTTTTGAGGTGGCAAAAAAATTGGAAAATGAGAGGATGCCCCTCAATTGGGGAATGGGTGAACAAATTGTGGTATATGATGGTGATAGAATACTATTGTGCTATAAGAAATGGTAAAATGGTTGATTTCTATAAGAATTGGAAGGACCTACATGAACTAATGCAGTGAAATAAGCAGAACCAGAAGAATATTATACACAGTAACTGAAATATTGTGAGATGACCAAATGTAATAACAAACTTTGCTACTAATAGAAATGCAATGATCCAGAACAACGCTGAGGGATTTATGAGAAAGAATGTTGTGCACATCTAGAGAAAGTACTGTTGTAGTAAAATTGCAGAAGAAAACACATGAATTATCACTTGTTTATCTGAGTATATGATTTGGGGTTTTGGTTTTAAAAGACTGCTCTATTACAAAAATGAACAATATGTAAATAGATTTTGATTGATAATACATGTAAAACCCAGTGGAAGTGCTTTAAAACTCTGGGGGTGAGGGGGAACTAGTAGGGAGGGAGATAACATGAATCATATAACCTTGGAAATCTTATGTGTAGATTTTTTACTGGAAAAAATAAAGAAAATTTTATAAATAAAGAAAACAAAAGAGACATCTGAAAAAGAAAAAAAAAAAAGAATCTGCACAGGGGCAGCTAAGTGCCTCAATGGATAGAGAGCCTGGCCAGGAGTCAGGAAGACTGGGTTCAAATCTGGCCTGGCCTCAGAGACACCCTAGCTGTGTCTTGGCAAGTGACCCTGGCAAGTCACTTAACCCTAATTGCCTTGCCCTTAAACACTCTTCTGACTTAGACATACTTAGACTAAGAGTCTAACCAGCTTGTTCACAATCTCAGTTCTACCATTAAACTGGGACAATGGACAGGCCACTTTCCAGTCTCTGGGCTCCATTTCCTCTTCTGTAAAATGAGGGGACTAGACTAGATGTCTGAGGTCACTTCTAATATTAAAATTCTGGGTTAATTATTCAGCCTTAATCATATATTGACAATTTAGACACTGAATACCCCCTTCATAAGTATAATTCAACATAATTCCCCAGCTTGACATTTAACTTTTCAGATATCAGTTAAGGTGTGATTTGAGTAAATACTATATACAGAACTATTGTCCTAGGTTCTGAGAAAAATAAAAAAGTCATAAAAAGACATGATTCCTGCCCTCATGGGCAGACTCCTATTCTCCCCAGAAGCCTAACTCAAAAGAATTTATCATATAGTCTTTGTATAGAAAATACTAAGGAGAATGATGGTCAGTATCTTTTTTAAAGTTTCATAGAATCATAGATCCTATAAATCATATAGAATCACTGGTCAGACTAGTTTCTTGTATTGACCCTCTAAAAAAATGTGCAAAGTATAATGTTAAATCATTACTCAGGAAAAAACAGGAAGATGAAACATGAAGAGCTCATCACATAATAATGGCAGGTATTTTGCTTTCTGATAATAGAATTCAGCCATTCTCAAACTTTTTGGTCTTGGAACCTCTTTACACTCTTAAAAATTAGGAAGAGCCTTGTGGGTTTTATCTATTGATAGTTTATCATATTAGAAACTAAATCATCTTAATATTATTATGAAAATTGTTTTTAGCTCTTGGACTCTCTGAAACAGCCTCCAGGACCCCAGAGGTCTGTAAATCATACTCTAAGAACCAATTCTCTAACAACCCAGAAATAGAATGTATTAAATCTAGATGAGCTTGTTATTCCTTCCTTCCTCTCACTCCAAACTCTTCCTAACTTCTTTATTTCTGTCAAGGTTACCACCACATTCCCAGTCACCCAGGCTCAAAACCTGTCATCCTCAATCTCTCACTCTCTCATTCTCAATATCCAAACTGTGATAAGACCTAGCAATTTACCTTCATAATATCCCTCCCACATGCCTCTTCTCTCCTTTAACCCCCTACAGTCCCTCATCATCTCATTCCTGGTCTAGTACGAAAACCTGGATCTCTCTGCCAAGTCTTTCCTCATTCTTGTCTGTCCTTCACTCAGTTGTCAAAGGGAACTCCTTAAAGTGCAAGCCTGAAAATGTCACACACATGCCATTCCCCTATACCTAATAAACCCCAGGGGCTCCCTATCGCCTCCAGGACTAAATATAAAATCTTCTGTTTATCATTCAAAGTCCTCCACAATCTTCCCCACCACCACCAATTTTCTGGGCTTCTTACACCCTACACCCCACCACACATTCTTCAATCCAGTGATATTGTGCTCGTTGGTGTTCTTTGTACAAAGACCCCTCATCACCTGACTCCTTATATTTTCACTAGCTGTCCCCCATGCCTTAAATGCATCATCACCTCCTGGCTTTCTTGAAGTCCCAGTTAAAATGCCACCCAGTGGCACTTAATTCTAGCACCTTCCTTCTACCAATTATTTACAGTTTATCCTGTATATACCTTGGTTTGGGAATTTTTTTTTAACTCTTTCTGTCTTAATAACAACTCTAAGATAGAAGGACAAAGGCTAGACAAATGAGGTTAAGTGACTTTACCAGGGTCATACACCTTGGAAGTGTCTGTGGTCAAATTTGAACCCTGGGCCTCCAAACTCCAAGCTTAGCACTTTATCCACTGAGCCACCTACCTGCTCCATTTATCTTGTCTGTACATAGTTGTTTGTCTATTGTCGCCTCCACTTTGACAGCACCAACTACCTTTTGCCTTTCTTCATATCAGGAGAATGTAGAACAGTACCAGGCACATAAAAGGTTCTTAATAAATTGTTTAATGACTGAGTAGATATAGTTCAACCATGTCTCTCAAATAATAGACATCTTATTTGATATTTTTTATTAAAATTATCACTTTCTTTTTAAAATATAAATTTTTATCACAACCCCAACTTGCTTTAAATATATCATGGAAAAAGAGCTGGTCTTTAATTCAAAAGACTTGGGCTCAAAGGCTCAAATCTTGGCCCTGAGGTATATTAGTTCTGTGATGTTTGGAAAGTCATAACCTCTTGAGCCAGCTGCTCTCTAGTCATCTTCATGCCATAAAATCACCAATTCAGGCTCTCCAGTTCCTACCCTGGGGCCAGGAGCTTCAAAAAAGCAAAAAGTCCCCAGAATTAACCTAAGCTAGTCCCACCATACCCATCCTGGGATGAAGGCTCCAGACTAATGAAAGTTATCCCTAACTTACAAGATCCAGATTTCCCCCATAGTATGTGTCTCTCTGGTCAGCTTCCTGCTACCCTACAGCTTACATAACCTGATCCTCCTCTTCCCACATCTAGTTTTCTGAGCAATAATCAAATCAAAATCAGTTCTACCACTTCCGAAAAAGTCATAGTCAGTCAATGCCTTATGGCTCCACTCGCTATCCTCTCCCTTTGAAAACATCTGCCTTTGGTCACCACTTCCTCATATACATAATCTTACCTCATCAGAATGTAAGTTCTTTGAGGACAGGGACTGTGGGTTTGTTTGCTTCCAACACTTCCTAGCTATGTGAACCTGGGCAAGTCACTTAACCCCAACTGCCTAGCCCTTATTGTTCTACTGTCTTGGAAAAGATACTTAGTATCAATCTAAGACAAAAGGTAAGGATTTAAAAAAAAAAAAGCAGCAGAAAACTTATGAAAGGAAAAGGGGAAAAGTCTTGGAAAACAAGGGTGTTTTTTAAAAAATGGATGGGGCAAATGTACTCTCTCTTCAAGAGATCAATTTATAGTTAATTAGCTAAAACTCAATAAAAGGGTTTTTTTTTCTCCTTCAAAAATTTCTACTGATTCTAACTTCTAAAGTGAAAAGAAGGAATAATTCCCAGACATAAGGCTAATTCTCTGCTAGAAAAAGTCAAAGAAATGTATCCTGAAATACTGTTTGTACTTGTTTCTTTTCAAGACAGGCAAGGGCTTTTTTTTTTTCTTTTTTTTTTCCTGGATCCTCTAAGAGAAGTTTGTTCTCAGCCAGAGACCTCAGGGTCAAACTTTCAGACAAGAGCCAATTTCTGTGATAGTTATAAGTGCACAAGGAATAAAGAAGTGTTGCATAATGGAAAAACTGACACTGCCACAATCTTAACTAAGGGCTTCTACAGGAAGCCTCAATAAAATATAGCAAATAATTAGAGAAAGACATAATAGATAAAGGATGAGGATCAAAAGGCACTTCTATGACTTGCCAGTCTTGTTTTACTTTACTCTGCACAAAAAACCCTCGATAAATTAAAATTAATCTTCCATATGGCTGTTTAATATTAAGGACATGATAATCTCTTCAAGCTGTCCGTAATCAAATAAAATGAGAATCGGGGTACAGAACTATACTAATTCAGGGAACAAATATTAATCAAGCAGAAACATCTGGTTAAATTAACTATAAGGAAAAAACAGATGAAAATTTTCAGTTTCAAAAACTTACAATTTTATAGACATCTTCATTGGGACTGTCAAATTTCTGCTGTATCCTTTCCTCAAGGAAATAGATGCGAAGCTTCAAGTTGAAATTTTCTTTCTTCAAGTCTGTGATTTGCTGTAGTAGAAAAATAAATGTGTTTTCTTGAGTAGGTAAATCAAGGTATATTATGAATTCATGCCTTGGGAGAGAATTCTGCTGACCTCCCAAATTCTTTAGAAAATATCTAAATAAGATGAATAAACACAGTTTAAAAGGTACTTAATTAGTTCAGTTACTATTAAGGTAAACTTATTGTTTTCCATTCATTCCAACAGAACAGTCCTAATCTCAAATTCTAATCACATTTCTAATCTCTAATCACATTTTCTGTGAATCAAAGAGTTTTATTTAAAGAAATAAGTCTTGCATTACATGCAAAGATAGTTTTATGGAAAGTAGTTTGGTGGAAACTGATATAAACTAACATCTCTTACTTCATAACACAATAAACAGTGGAGACAAAACTTAGATTTAGAGTGAACACACAAGCAAATTAAAGGGAAAAAGAAATTATCTTTTAGATAAATGGACAGAAGTTTGTAACTAAAGAGTGAGGATCACGGAAAATAAAATGGACAATTTTGATATGAAAATGTTTACATTAATCTAAAGCAGCTAAATTAGATAAGAAGTAATGAAATCTTTGCAGTAAATTTCTCTAATAAAGATCGTTAACCCTTAAAAACCAAAGAGGACAGTTATCTTGTACCCCTAAAAACCAAATGGGTTAATATGCTCAGTAAAATTGTTTATTTCCTTTAAAAGAAAGAATTCAGACACACACATGTAGGGGGCTCAGATAGATCCAAGCCCCAGGGAGGAGGAGACTACAGGTTTTTATAATATTTAAAGAAAGAGAAGAAGGGCTCTCTGAGATTAGGCAACAAGAGAGAAACTTCTGCTCAACAAGAGATGTTCATCAGTCACTTAGAATGTAAACCAGTACAGAACTTTGATAACATGGAATAAGATGTGCTCTTTGAGCTAATTAGGTAGCACAGTGGATAGGAATGTGTACAAAAAATATAGCAGCGTTTTTTGTTATAGCCCAAAACTGGAAACTAATGAAGTACCCACCTATTGGGGCATGGACAAACAAATCATGGTATATGCACATAATAGAATTTTACTGTGTCAAAGAAATGACAAAATGGCCAGTTTCCAAGGAAACTGGAAAGATGTCTATGACCTGAAGCAGAATAAAGTTAGCCAATATGGAAGAAAAATTTAAACAATAACGTCATAGAGAAAAACAACTTTGAAAGACTTGAGAACTCTGATTTATACAATAATAAACCATGAATCTAGAGGACTGAAGATGATCAGAATATCTACCTCCTGCCAGCAAGGTGATTGACCTAAAATACAGAATGAGCTGTGTATGTTTGGATATGGCCAATGAGAGAATGTGTTTTGCCAGACTATGCATGTTTATTGAGAGGGTTTGGTTTTGTTTTACTGTCCACTGGGGAGTTGTAGTAAGAAAGGAGCTAAAATCAATACAAATATGCAAAATGAATAAATTTTTAAAGTAGTTTTAACCTCCAATCCACATTTACAATAATGACAAACTATATCAAATACTAGGATTTAATTTATCAAAACACAAATAAACTTTATATGAAGACAACTATGAAATGATTTGCAAAAATGAAGGAAGAAAGGGGCAACTAGAAAAAGCAGTGGATAGAGCACCAGGCCTAGAGTCAGGAAGACCTGAGTTCAAATGCAGTATCAGACACTTACTAGCTGGATGAACCTGAGCAAATCACTTAACCCTACCTGCCTCAGTTACCTTATCCATCAAATGAGCTGGAGAAGGAAATGGCAAACCACTCTAGTATCTTTGCCAAGAAAAACCCAAATGGAGTTACTAAGAGTCAGACACAATTGAACAACAATAACAAAAAGGAAGAAAGAAAGAAATGGAATTAATTATTCATGTCTAGGTCAAGCCAAAATATTAAAGACAGCAATTCACCCAAATCAATTTGTAGATCTTATGTAATACTATAGACTTATTTAAATAACAAAATTTAAAGCACACAGACAAAAAGTATTAAAAAAATTATTAAAAAAGGAAATATATTGCCAAAATTCAAATTATAAAGTAAAAATTACCAACACCATCTGGCATTCAATTAAAAAAAAAGATTAATGAAACAAAATAGATAATCCAACTTGTTAAATTCAAGATTATAAAACACCTGCTAAGGTAACTCAAATGTCAACCTGAAAATAAAAAAGACTACTAATTTGGCAACAAATTTTTAATCAGGGTGAAGGAACTGCAGTTCAGGGTCACTCCACAACATAGGAGAGTGTAGGAATACCCCATTTGAGGTAGAAAGATCAAGTAAAGAGGGGACAGCAACAGGGAGGAATGACTAATATTTGATAAGAACAAAGGCTGTAGATGTGATTAAATAACAACAAGAAAGAGTGACTAAGAGGAATGATGAAATCAAAGTAATTAAAATCTGATCAAAGTAATATCACAAAACTTGCTCCAACCATAAGGTCAATAGACCCTTATGATAATTGAATTTAACACATACAGATGTACATATACAAATACACAAAACTGAAGGAAAAAAGGAAAAATATGTCAGAAAATTGAATTCGACCCAGAATTGAATTCAACCCAGATCTCACTCGACATAATAATAAAATAGCACACTATTACCTGTATTATGTTACATATACCATACAACTTTCTAAATGATGTAGTTCCTCATGGCTTTGTGTTGTTTAGAATTGCCTTGGTTTGGTAAGATTTTAAATTCAGATGTTTATGCTAATATGAAAGTTCTAAAGTAATATTGTGGTCGCCGATTTAAAAATATTATGGCTTAAGTCAAAATGACTTTTGGTAGCTTTATTTACAGAGGTGGAAAGAGTGAAAGTGGGAAAACATAGATAAAGAGACAAAAAGTACTGCCAAGCTACAAATACCCTGAGTTTAATCTTAATGTCTTAATGCAAATCTAAAAGCTAATCTCACCCAAATTCAAAGTCCTAATTAGGAAGCTGAAATCTGAAGAACCAGGAGATGCTGAAGAATCCATGAAGAATCTTCAGTGCACATGAGGCTAAGACCACCAAGAATATCACCAGAACTCACACTGAAGGGAGTGTCTCACCAAAGCGCCAATGAGCAGAGAGGGTCTCCTCACTGAAGAATCAAGGAAGGAATCACTCCACTCACCACTGCAAGCCAACACAGGATCCAGGGAAAAGGTCTCCTCCAAGCCAGGAAAGGAATCTCCAGAACCAATCTCTCCAGAAACCAGGAAGGGAATCAATCTCTGGAACCAATCTCTCCAGAAACCAGGAAAAGAATGAAACTAGACTATGCTGGTCTCTTCCTTTTATGCTACTATTTTCCACCTCACTTTCTGTCACTTCCTGCTATTCTCCCTTCTTCACAGAAACCAATGGCAGTCTTTCAATTTGTCTAGCACTGCCCAGTGCGGGAGCAGTAGCCTTTGGAGGGTGTGAGTTTACTCTAGTGAGACTCATGAATTCTCTTACTTAGTATTAAGTAGGAGTACTTTGAGTTCTTGATTGGTTTAGCTAAACATATACAAGGGGAGAGTTAATCCTACCTTCAGAGTTTCTAGATCTTAATGAGAAACATCAGGATTAATCCTGATAAAACAATGGCATATGCCCTGAAAGTGACCCTGCAAATGTTCCTGCCCAAGAACCAGCCCTGAATAGTCCCTGTACCTCTGTAGATAATACCAAGGCTGTCTTCTTCCATGTTATCAAAGTTACATGCTGGTCTACATTCCACGGTGCTAATAAATACCTCCTGTAGCTAGGCAGAAGTTTCTCCCTTGTTGCTCTATCCCAGAGATCCCCTCCCCTCTTTCTTAGAATACTATAAAACCTGTAACTTCCTGCTGTCAGTGGGGTGTTTTCTCTCTCTTAAAGGAAATAAACAAAGTTGCCAAGCACACTATGGTTCTCTGGTTTTTCAGGGATAATATGTATGTCTGTGGCTCTTTGGTTTTCAGAGAACAGGATAACTATCCCTTTCTGGTTTTTAAGGATTAATAACTAAGTGGATCAAATCTAAATTTTAATAAGAAAGTAAGAGAAAATAGGATAGTATTAACAATTGTAAAGAGGAAAAAACTATTCAACAAATAAAATAAATCACAAAATATCAAAAAAGCAATAGGGGGGCAGTTGGGTAGCTCAGTGGAGTGAGAGTCAGGCCTAGAGACAGGAGGTCCTAGGTTCAAACCTGGCCTCAGCCACTTCCCAGCTGTGTGACCCTGGGCAAATCACTTGACCCCCATTGCCCACCCTTACCAATCTTCCACCTATGAGACAATACACCAAAGTACAAGGGTTTAAAAAAAAAAAAAGTTAAAAAAGAAAAAAAGCAATATACCAAACCAAAAGGGAAAAAACACGAAAGTTATTGCTGTAAATATAGCTAACGAAAAATCTAACATCCAAATTCTTTAAGGAACTGACACAAATTTATGAGAAAGATCCATTCCCCAAAAGATAAGTGAATTAAAGAAAAAGAATTTCTTAAAATACAAAATTACCAATAACTACCTGAAAAAGTATCCCTACTAATCAGGAGAATTACACATTAAAATAACTCAACACCTTATGGCTATTAAATTAGCAAAGAACTAAAATTCAGTTCAGCTTGATTCAACTCAGGATCCAAATCTGTCTCTCCAGGTCTCTCTGCTATCTAGACTATCTTTTTGATGTTACTGTTTGGTTGTTTTTCAGTGGCATCTGACTCTTCGTGACCCCATTTGAGGTTTTCTCGGCAAAAATACTAGAATGGTTTGCTATTTCCTTCTCCATCTCATTTGACAGATGAGGAATCTGAGGCCAACAAGGTTGAGTGACTTGCCCAGGATCACACAGCTAGGAAATGTCTGAGATCAAATTTGAACTTGGGAAGATGAGTCTTTCTCATTACAGGCCCAGGACTCTTATCTAATTTACTATATAGCTGCTGCTTCAGGGCTATCTAGCCTAGGTCTTTCCTCCAGAGCTTTTCCAGGGAGCCTGAAACTAAGTTGGGCCCGAGGCCCAAGAAAAGGCCCCTTCCTCTTCCCTACAGGATCTTTGTGTTACCCAGAGAGAGTAAAGCTTCAACAACTAATCCAGGACACTCTCCTCCTAGCCACTGTCTTCACTTCAGAGACTTCCCTGGGAGCTTGATCAGCCCAGATCTAGACTATCGTCTGGGTCTTCTCCCCAAGGCCTTCACTAATGCTCCAGAGGACATTCCTATCTCAAACTGCCAGCTTCTTCCAGGCCTCAAGGGAAGGTCTTGAACAATCTAATCACCTGCCTACCTGAAATGACCTCCCTCCAGCAACTGGCACCACCTGTAATTCAATGACTAGCCTACCCCTTCCCTTTTTCCAAATGTCTCCTAACCCACTGATTCTGAACCTATAGCTGTATAAGTGCCACTCACCCATCTACTCCCTTAATCTCATTTCCCTCAACCCCTAATCCTCCCAGGTCCCACTAAATTTATTCACCTCTCTGAAACTCCAGCTTCATGGTTAACAAAATTAATCTTAAAGCTTTTCCAGAGCTTAGCACAGTGCCTGGCACAAAGCAGATATTTAATGCTGTCCATCCTTCATGACATCATGATGCTGGGATCAGAGTACAATGAGTTCAACTATGACTAATCAGTTCAATGAGTTTGGAAGGCTCTACCACAGGTCAAGCACAAGTAGTCCTTTAAAACATTTGGGAAGGAGATGTTTCTAAATTTGTATCGTTCATCTTTCTTTTGCTACGGAAATTCTGCTTTGCTCATGGAGTACAACGCCTGGGTGGTCCTATGCTAGCGATCACACAATCGACTCTAAAGTTCTTCAGAGAGACTTTGACAGTGTCCTTGTACCACTTCTGACCATTGAGTGAATCACTTGCCTTTTGCAAGTTGGCATTGCATTCTCTGCAAAAGACCTTGAATACTTAGCAATTCAGCTCAAGAGGACCTCAGTGTAGAATATCTTATCTGTCCAGGTAATCTTCAAAGTCTTCTTAAGACAATTCAAATGGAAGGGATTCAGTTTTCTGGCATGGCTCTGGTATACAGTCCAGGTTTCAAAGACAAAACAATGAGGTCAGCACAACAGTTCTGTCAGCTTGATATGCAGCTTCTTCCTTACCACTTTTTCTTTTGAAGCCTCCCAAACACTGAGCTAAGCTGGCAACTCAGGCATCAACTTCCTCATCTATGTGGACATCTCTGGAAAATATACTTCCTAAGTAAGTGAACTTATCCACAACACTCAAAATTTCTCCATTTACTATGATCATATATGAATGGTATAATGCTGGCTGGTGGAGGACGTCTGTTTTCTTGGTGTTGATTAAACAAAGTTATTGGGGCCTAGTCTCTCTGTCTCTGTCTGTCTCTCTTTCCTACCCCCTCTCCTCAATCTTCTACTCAGTTTCCATTTCCTCTACTCCATTTCATCTCCATATCCAGATATGATCTCCCCCTTGCTTTGCAATTACCCACAAGTGTCCCACTTCATGGTCGTGACCTCCCAAATTCTTTTCTATGATCTTAATCTTGCCCACTGCCTTCCAATCCCTAACTATTATCAACAAATCAAAGAGATCTAGGACAACTCCAAGAGACTTATGACAAAAACAGATATCCACCAAGTCACTTAACCTTCATTGCCTAGTTGGGGTGGGGACCCTCCCCCCTTTCCTGGGGTCAAGAGGGTGACCTCACCTCTTGCCAACTACTTAACCTAGAGGCAAGGATAGAATGGCAGCTGAAAAAAAGGCATCAATAGTCAAGAGACAGGGGGCAGGGTGATATCCCCTACATACCCCCTGGACTTCTCCCCTGGGTGGCCCAGGAAAAATAGAAAGCCACAGTTGGCTCCTGAGATGTGATGGATGAGATTTAGTGGGCAGAAAAAAGGTTTGATAAACTGGGGCAAGAGCGTGGCTAGGGGACTCTAATGGCAACTACAGAATAGCAAGCTAAATGGGGTAGTAAGGAAAGTATATCTCTCTCCTATTTTTCTATCCTTTTCCCCTACTTTTGATTAAAAAAATTATGAACTTACAGTCTCATAATTTTCCCTCTTACATTAGCACTTACTACTCTTCTACCTTAAAACTAATACACAATATTGATTCTAAGATGGAAGATAAGGGTTTTTAATATATATATATACACATATATATATCAAGTTTTTTTGCTTTGCAATTTTTTTTAAAGACCTCCTTTTATCTGAAAAATCCAGGCTAGTATCACCCTGCTAAACTTAAGAAAACCACTTACACCAAGTGTCTATTCACTTCTCCTCTCATTCAATTCTAAACTCTTTGTAATCTGGTTTCCAATTTCGTTATTTAAGTGAAACTGCTCTCTAAAGTCACCAATAAGCTCTTAATTGCCACATCTAGTGTTTTTTCTCAAACCTCATCCTTCTTGATCTCTCTAGCCTTTGACACTGTCAATCACTCTCTTCTCCAGGAAATTCTCTCCTCTCTAGTTTTTTCATGACACTGTTTTCTCTGGGTTCTTCTGCTAATGATCTCACTAGCCTTAAATCTCTTTGGCTAGTATTTCATCTAGGTCAAACTCAGTTACCAAAGGTTTCTTCAAAAGCATCTCTTGGAAATATGTTTTGCAGAATAAATACATGTATAAACCAGACTGAATTGCTTGCCAGCTTCATGAGTGGGGAAGAGAGGAAGGGAGACAAATTTAGATGATATAACTTCAGAAAACTTGGGTGGAAATTTGTTATTGCATGTAAAAACAATAAAATATAAAAGTAAGATTTAAAAAAGTCTCTCCTGGGCCGCCTTCTCATTTCCCTTCATACAAATGGATTCTTGGGGGTCTATGAACTATTTTTCAAAAAATAAGTATATTTTAGTATAACTAGCTTCCTTTGTAATCCTCTATGTTTTATTTTATTCATTTAAAAACATTATTCTGAGAAAAAAAGGTTGTTTCCCTGTTCTATATTACCTCATTTTGTGATCTCATCAGGTCCCAAAGGTTCAACTATCAGATCTATATGGATCATTTCCAGACCTAAACAATCTTAGTCAATATCCTAAGCTCCAGTTCCAAACTACCAACTGTCTATTACATATCTCAAACTAGATGTCCTATAGAAATCTCAAATTCAGGGGGCAGCTGGGTAGCCCAGTGGATTGAGAGCCAGGCCTAGAGACGGGAGGTCCTAGGTTCAAATCTGACTTCGGACACTACCCAGCTTATGTGACCCTGGGCAAGCCACTTGACCCCCATTGCCTACCCTTACCACTCTTCTGCCTTGGAGATGCTTTTTCTCATCTTAGCCTCCTGGCTTCCCTTTAATTCTGAAGTGAAATCTCACCTTCTGCAAGCCTTTCCTCCATCATCTCTACTCATTTTAAAATTATTTTCTACAATCTTACACATATATATTTTTTATGCATGTTTCCAATACACAGCCAATATACAGTATTGACTCCAAGACAGAAGGTAAGGGTTTAAAAAAAAAAAAAACTCAAATTCATTCCTCTCAATCCTTTCCTTATTCTGAGCTTACCTATTTTGGCTGAAGATAGCCTCTCAATAACCAAAGTTCTCAGCCTTGGTGTTCCTCATTCACCTTCACACCACATATCCAAACCATGCCCAACACTTGTCATTTCAATTTTCACCATCCTCTGTGTATGTCCCTCATATATCACTCTAGTTTTAAAAGAGTCTCATCATCTCTCACCTACACTATTGAAAGAGCTTCAAATTAATCTTCCCCACCTAGATATCTCTTCTGCCAAATCCATTCTTGACATAATTGCCAAAGTGGATTTCCAAAATCTCAGGTATAATGATATCACACTCCCTCCACAATAAACTCTAATGGCTCCCAGTTACCTCCAAAATCAAATAGAAAATCCTTGCTTTTAAAGCCCTTCAGAGCCTGGGCCCTTATTACCTTTCCAGGCTTCTTATATTTTACTATACTCCAGGTACTCTCTGAGTCAGCTACAATGGCTTTCCTGTTATTCCCTACACACAACACTCAATTCTCCCTACCTTTTGCTGACCATTTACTATGCCTGAGATGCTCTTTTTCTCATCTTAGCCTCCTGGCTTCCCTTTAATTCTGAAGTGAAATCTCGCCTTCTGAAAGCCTTTCCTCCATCTCTACCCATTTTAAAATTATCTTCTACAATCTTACACATATATTTTTTTCTGCATGTTTCCTCCCACTAAAATGAGAGCTTCTTGAGGGGAAGCAACCAAATATTTGCTTTACTCTGTATTTCCAGCTTAGCATAGTAAGCATTTTAATTCTTGTTCACTGACTGACCTACTGTTTGCAAGCCTAGAGAAACGCAATTACAACCAACAGAACCATATCAAATTGTTGAAATCTTTTGGAGTTAAAAAAACTTATTTTGCCTCAGCGATCTCAGTGCTAAAACTTATAACAATGATGTTATTATCAGAGAAAAAAGACTTCTATGAAAATATTTATAGCCACTTTAGTTGTAATTTTAAAAAAATAAAATAAATTGCCAACAATTAAAGAATGAACATAATTGACAATTAATGCATCATGAAAAATGGCAAATATGGAAAATCTTTAAGAGGGGGTGGAGAGAGACAGCCAGAATTGGATCCACATTCTGGTCTTTAATACATAATGACTATATGACCCAGGGGAAATTATTTAACCTCTCAGTGTCCCCCAAACAACTCTAAGTCTATAAATTTTTAAAAAACAGTTTCTAATCTGTACCTCCTCTAAAAGGGTTGCCTACCTTAATAAAATTGTAAGTCAAATTCCCCATCTCACCTAAAAAGTAACCAAAGAAAAAATGGAAAATAAATAGGGTAGGGATATGATTGGGGATGTAGACTCTAAACGATCACCCAAAGGCAAATATTAATAATATGGAAATAGGTCTTGATCAATGACACATGTAAAACCCAGTGGAATTGTGCGTCAGCTACGGGAGGGGAGTGGGAGGATGGAAGGGAAAGAACGTGATTCATGTAACCATGGAAAAATATTCCTAATTAAATAAATAAATAAACTTAAAAAAAATATATAAGGAAAAAAGAGAACACGATACACGCCCAAATTTTTATTACTTAAAAATAAGTAACAATAGCAATAAAATTTGAAAGAAATAAGATGAGTGTTCTTAAAGAGAAAGAGGCAAATGGGATATTCCTATTAAAGTTATACATACTTTATATATATATATATATAAAGTGTTTAATAACTTTATAATGAGAATTTAAAATAAACAAAGGACTGTTAACTTAAAGCTAGAAGGTAAGCACTTAATAAATACTGTTTACTTGATCAAGGGAAGTAGTCCTATATTCTTTAAGTGTTGATAGCTTTATAACTTATAATAATTTTTAATTTCACCTCATTCTGTCAACTAAATATTAATGAACTAGAATGAAACCTACTGAAAAGACTCCAAAAGTCCCATTTTATAAGAGCCACTGACACCTAACAAGGAAAATTTAAACTCCCCACCTTCAACTTCTCATTTATTCATTATATAATACTAACTACTTATTATAGCGCTAAAATAAATTACTAATAACTAGTTCTCAGTCTACCAAGAAATCAATGCTAAGAAAACAGACTCATAAAACCTTTTATTAGGATAAAATTATGAGGACTATATTAGTCCAATTCCTCTCATTTTTTTAATCCTTACTTTCTGTTTTAGAATTGATACTAAGTATCAGTTCCAAGGCAGAAGAATAATAAGAATGAGGCAATTAGGGTTAAGTGACTTGCCCAGGATCACATACCTAAGAACTATCTTGGGACCAAATTTAAACCTAGGATTTCCCATCTCCAGGCCTAGCCCTCTATCCATTGAGCCACCTGAGTGCCTCTCTAACTCCTCTCATTTACAAAGAAAACTGGCCCAGACTAGGGGAATTTCTTGCCTAATGTTACCTAGCCAATTAAAACTAAAGCTAAGCATACCACTGCTGGGTTTATACCCCAAAGAGATAATAAAGAAAAAGACTTGTACAAAGATATTTATAGCTGCACTCTTTGTAGTGGCAAAAATTGGAAAATGAGGGGATGCCCTTTGATTAGGGAATGGCTGAAGAAATTGTGGTATATGCTGGTGATGGAATACTATTGTGCTAAAAGGAATAATGAACTGGAGGATTTCCATGTGAACTGGAAAGACCTCCAGGAATTGATGCAGAGTGAAAGGAGCAGAACCAAGAGAAAGAACATTGTACACAGAGATGGATACACTGTGGTACAATCGAATGTAATGGACTTCTCAACTAGTAGCAATACAATTATCCAGGACAATTCTAAGGGACTTATGAGAAAGAACACTATCTACATCCAGGGAAAGAACTGTGGGAATAGAAATCCAGAAAAAAAAACAACTGCTTGATCACATGGTTCAATGGGGATATGATTGAGTATGTAGTCTAAAGAATCACCCAAGTGCAAATACTAATAATAGGTCTTGATCAATGACACATGTAAAACCCAGTGGAATTGCTCATTGGCTAAGGGGCGGGGGGCAAAGAGGGGAGGGAAAGAACATGATTCATGTAACTATGGAAAAACACTCTAAATAAATAAACTTTAAAAAATTTTTAAATTTAAAAAACCAAGGCTAAGACAAATTCTCCAAGGTAAAAAACTACTGGGTACATTGCTAAAAATCCATTACAAGTCCTATTTTAAAATATGATTTAAAAAAAAAAAAAAGAAAACTAATAGGTTTCCATTTGAAGCCTATACAAGTAAAGAACATAAATTTGTCCAGACAGATGCTCAAACCATGATGGCAAGTTAAAACATTTTTTCTATATTACTTAAATGATAGGTAAGAAGAAATAGAGACAGTAAAAAAGGTTTCAGGGGAAAAGATGTGGTGGCTTGGGTGGGAGTGGATTAAGGCAATGTCAAGAATGCCTCAGCTAATAAGCTAGAAACATGTGGAAAATATTTGATCTCTCTAGGACTACTCACTTACACTGACTTTATCTTTGGCACAATATTTACACTAAATTGAAAATATCTAGTTTGTTTTTCCTACAAGATGGTCTTGCCAAATAGAAGTAATATGCCCCTCCAGGGGAGGGAATGTCTGTTAATATGCTAAAAGCTGCTTCTTGTACTTTTGCAACATTTTGTTATAGAGCAAAAAAGTTCTCCAAGATCAGGCCCATATCATTATTCAAATAATACCAAGAACACAGAAGTTTGTATATCTCTCTGAGTCACTTCTCTCTTACTAGTTTCCAAACTGGACTTGGTTCTAACTAATTTCCATTTCATTTCAAACTGTTCAAAGGATTAAGTAGGGTATATATTTAAAAAAAAAAAAAAAAAAAAAGGCAGGGGCAACTAGGTCACACAGTAGAGAGCAAACTGAGATCTGGAGTCAGGAGGGCCTGGGTTCAAATATGACCTGGGGCACTTCCTAGCTGTGTGACTCTCAGCAAGTCACTTAACCCCAATTGCCTAACCCAGCATAGGTGAAAGTTTTTGAGTTCGAGTGCCCAGAGGGCAAATTCAAGAAATCTGTGAGGTCTCCCCCTCCTCTCCTCATTACCTAAGAGAGGAGAGGGAGGAAGTGCTAGCTTTGGGCATGTGTTATTTAGAATTTCTGGGACTCTATTTAAGAGCTATTTGGGGCTCATTTGAGTGTTAAGATATGTAGATATATGGCAAACTTCCTGCGGACATTTTAGGGGACTTTGGAAAACTACATTTCCCATGATTCCTCTTGTAAAAATGGAGGCAGACAGGAATTGTGATGATGTAAGAGAGAGGATAAGACTACTGGAGTCAGGAGAAGCGGGGTCTTTTGTTACCTGAGCCCAAAGAGGTGTGAAATGTAAAATGGCTGATGTGGCAATTTGAATCCTTACAGGCAAGTGGTCAAATAATTTATCTCTATCAGCATGGCTTTTATTAAAATACTATTTTCCCTTTTACTATCGGCCTTCATCATTTTTAAAAACAACAGGCAGGAGGACAGGAGAAGGGCATACAAAAAACGTCCTTGGGCACTAAGAAGAGGGGGAATGGAGCAGCTCCCCCAATGCCGCTAGGCATTTGTGCCAATACCTTGCCAACTCTGGCGTAGCACTTACAGCTCTTCTACTTTAGAATCAATGATAGTTATCGATTCTAAGATAGAAGGTAAGGGCTTAAAAGAAAAGAGCAGCAGTGAAGTCAAGGTGATTTGAGTTCTCTGCCACTGACTATTTATAACTCTGTGCCTCAAGTTTCCCAACTATAAAATGAGAAATTAGACTATATGATCTCTTAAAATCTCTTGAAACTTGGGGGCAGCTGGGTAGCTCAGTGGAGTGAGAGTCAGGCCTAGAGACAGGAGGTCCTAGGTTCAAACCCAGCCTCAGCCACTTCCCAGCTATGTGACCCTGGGCAAGTCACTTGACCCCCATTGCCCACCCTTACCACTCTTCCGCCTATGAGACAATACACCGAAGTACAAGGGTTTTTTAAAAAAAAATCTCTTGAAACTGTAACATCATGTAAGTCTATGAGTTTATGATTCAACTCCTCTTAATCATTATGAAGAAACCAGTAAACATATAGCACATCAAATGTATTTTACAAACTCTTAGCATTCTGCCCTTCCTATAACACTTGCGGCTTCAATTTTCTGGGTAACAAGAATAGCAAAGGAAATGTTTGTTGGCTTCATTAAGAACCTCCTTTTAAATGTTTTAAGGAGACAGAGCATGAAACATTCATCGAAATAAAAATGTGTTCCCGGCCAGATGCTTGCTGTAAAGAGAAACATTACTCAGCTACCAATAAAATATTTATGTAGGTTTGCTTTAGAATGCCTGTTGTTTTGTGCGGTGAGTTAAAATTCTTAGCAACACTTGAAAGACTTTGTCGTATTCAAGCTAAAGCAGTCAGAAGGTCCTCAGTTTATGGCCTTCAGCTAAAAGAGATTTTAGGTTGGTCACCACTATAAAATCGGACACAAATACAAATATTCTCATTTCTTTTGCAAGCTGTTCCAAGTGAAACTACAGTGAACATTCAGAAAAATAGCTTTCCTCCATAAACTAGCACTTAAGTTACCTAAAGAGGACTGTCACATTTTCTGTAAAAAATTAAAGATTCTGTTCAAAACACTTTAAGAACACTGAAAATATCTTATCAGTAAGAATACCTCCACCAACAGTAAGAAAGACAATGGTTCACATTTCTATAGCCCTTTACAATTCACAAAACACTCCTCACTATGAGGAAACAAAGTGGAAGTCATTACACAGTCACTGAGCTGGTTAATGGACTCAAATTCAGAGCTCCAGACCCCGCTGGTTAATGGGTTCAACTTCAAGACTCCAGGTCTCCACCATAGTACTCTTTCTACTATAATATATTCCCTTCCACATATACACACCAAAAAAACATGCAGCCTACATTCTACTTGGGTATTTAATTCAGAAAAGTAAGATTTGTGTCACTTTGGGCACAAGTGTTCATTTTTTAATGCTGGCCTACCTGGAATGAAGAAACCAGAAAATTAAAATGGATAAATATTTATCAAGATTAAAAAAAAAACATCCATTTTCATGACAAACTAATGAAATTATTACACAGACTTAACTATTCCGTGGTCATTCTTTAACACATTATCTCACATAGTCAAAAGTTATGTTAAATCAACCCAATTTGGTAGCTCAAACAATTTTATATCCCATCCTTCTCTATTTGTATTACCCACTCATAGTTGGTACCAGCTTTAATTGCCACCCATCTAAGCTATTACAATTGCCCCCTACCAGGTCTTTCTGCCTCTACTCTCTCCCTCCCTTCAATCTTTCCTTCAAAATAAACATAAATTTGATCTTGTCATTTCTCTTTAGAAATGTTCAGTGGCTCTGTACCTCTCTCCTAAATAAAATGTCATCTCCTTTGTTTTTTTATAAGGCTTTTCACAATCCAGCATGATTCAAATTTCAGAGTCTCATCACATCTTGCTCCCCTCCACATGCTTTAGACTCCAGACAACTCTATACAAAGAGTAACTCTTGCCTCCTGGATACACATAATACTCAGCTACCTCCTTACTTTTCTCAAGTTGTTTCCCTAGATTCCTAATGTTTTCCTTCCCCTTATTAACTTCTTAAATCCCTAACCATCATTTAACTAAGAGTTATTCATCTTGGGTCCATAAATTTTTTTTCAAACCCTTACTTCTGTTTTAGTATCAATTCTAAGACAAAAGAGTGACAAGGGCTAGGCAAATTGGTTTAGGTGACTTGCCCAGGGTCACACAGACTATGAACTTTTTTTTAATATTTTGAGGGGCAACTAGGTGGCTCAGTAGATAGAAAGCCCAGGGTCACACAGTTAGTAAGTGTCAAAGGCAGGAACAGAGCCCATCTGATTAATAAGCTTTGAAGTCAGCTTTTTACTATTCTCCTCTGCTACCTCTTCTTGGAACCTTCTATCCCTTACCCAACAAGCACAATACCTTATGTTCCCTAGGACTTAGGCCTCCTTTATTTTCCAGCTGATCTATCTCACAGAAACAAAGACTTAAGGACAAAGTAGGTAGGTACTTCATAAATATCTGTTACATTATACTACTATAAAGAATAAAGGAGAAGTATAAAAAGGCAGACAAGTAAATAAGTTTACAGATTTAGAACTATACAGGTCCTTGGACATCACCTAGTCTACCTCCCTCATTTTACAGATGATGCCCCAAGTTAAGTGACTTGCCCAAGATCTGAGGTAGCAAATGGCTGAGTCAGGATTCAAAATTTGGAATTCTGACCCTGAATCCTTCCACTGTACCATGGGACCTCCCCATCAGAGGGACCCTCACTCAGCACAATCAAAAATGAAATCTAGTAGCTAAGAAATAGGGGTAAATGACCTCAGCAACCTAGTGTTTGATAAACCGAAAGATACCACCTTTTGGGATAAGATAAGAACTTACTATTTGACAAAAACTTCTGGGAAAATTGGAAAACAGTATGGCAAAAATTAGGTTTAGATCAACATCTCACATCCTATATCAAGATGAAGTCAAAATGGGTATGTGATTTAAATATAAAAGTGATATTATAAATAAATTAGGGGAACATAGAATAGTTTACTGTCAGATTTATGGAGAAGGGAAAGAATTTATGACCAAACAAGAGATAGAGAACATTATAGGATGTAAAATGAATTATTTTTATTATATTCAATTAAAATATTTTCTACAAACAAAACCAGTGCAATCAAGATTAGAAGGGAAGCAACAAACTAAGAGAAAAAATTATAACAAATTTCTCTAATAAAGGTCTCACTTCTCAAATATGTAAAGAACTAAGTCAAATTTATTAGAATCCAAGCCATTCCCCAATTGATAAAAAGTGAAAGGACATGAATAGGCAGTTTTCAGATGAAGAAATCAAAGCTATCAATAATCATGTGAAAAAATGTTCTAAATCCCTCCTTATTAGAGAAATGCAACTTAAAACAACTCTGAAATACCAACTCACACCTATCAGACTGGACAATATGACAGTAAAGGAAAATAATAAATGTTGGAGGGAATGTGGCAAAATTGGAACACTAATGCATTACCAGTGGAATTGTGAATTAATTTGACCATTCTGGGGGGAATTTTGAATTATTCCCAAAGGGCTATAAAAGAATGCATACTTTTTGATCCAGCAATATCACTGCTGGGACTCTATCCCAAAGAGATTTTTTTAAATGGGGATGGAACTGTTTGTACAAAAATATTTAAAGCCGCTCTTTTTGTGGTGGCAAAGAATTGAAAATTAAAGGGATGTCACTCAATTGGGGAATGGCTGAACAAAAGGTGGTATATGATGATGGAATAGGATTATGCTATAAGGAATGATGAACAGGATGGTTTCAGAAAGAACTGGAAAGACCTACATGAATTGATGCAGAGTGAAATAAGCAGAACCAAGAGAACATTATACACAGTAATTGAAATACTGTGGGACAATCGAGTGTGAGAGACTTTGCTACTAACAGCAATGCAATTATCCAGGACAATTCTGAGGGATTTATGAAAAAGAATGCTGTCCATCTCTAGAGAAAGAACTGCTGGAGTATAAATGCAGATGAAAACATGATTTATTTCTTGTTTATTTGGGTATGTGATCTAGGGTTTGGGTTTTACAAGATTATTCAATTACAAAAATGAATACTATAGAAATATGTTTTGCATGATAATACATGTATAATACAGACTGAATTGCTTGTCAACTCCAGGAGGGGTGAGGGAAGAAGGGAAGGAGACAACATGAATCATATAATTTTAGAAAACTTATGTGGAAATTTGTTATTAAAATAAAATAAAATAATACATTAAGTTTTTTTAATTTTAAAAAATTAAGAAAATGAAATCTAGGCATAGGAAACAATACTGTCAGGACCTGGACAAAATCAAGGTACAAAAGATAATTAGAGTATGGCTTGAGCCACTTCCAATAAATTTAAACAAAAATTCATTAACCCATTTAAAGCTCCTCCTTAGAATAAAAAGAAGTCCCTGGAAGTCACCATTCATTATGAGAAACAATATCTCAGGCAACTGGTTAAATAGTTGCTCTTCAAATTCAAACTTAGGAGACTACATAAAAGAATGTCTGAAAGGGCTGTTAAGCCATTCCATTCAGGTCCCACATACAAAAGGCCAATGACTAAGGCTGGGTGATACCATAACACTTGACTACCTACAATGTCAAAGCCTTTGATTCAATATGTGCTGTTCAAATTCAACATCTAAGACATGAC
Source organism: Gracilinanus agilis (assembly GCF_016433145.1). Lineage (NCBI taxonomy): Eukaryota > Metazoa > Chordata > Mammalia > Didelphimorphia > Didelphidae > Gracilinanus > Gracilinanus agilis. Next base: position 324,375,824 of record NC_058131.1, on the reverse strand, counting down.
CAAAATAGCAATTACAAAAACCAATTTCTAATTAAGGTAGAGATATGGATGAAATCCAGTTGGCTCAGGTTAATCTCTGACAAATGAGGCTACCTCCTAACAGGGTCTTGCTAAAGATAGTTAAATGAAATATTAATGAGAAGGAAAGTGTGAAGACTAGCTTTGGGATTGGATCTTCACTCCAGTGTACCCTAATTCAGTTAAAAAAAAAACTGTTCTTGGGCCAATTCATGACCTAGCCTTCTGTTTTGTATGGTTAGTGTGAAATGGAGTTGTGAAACCAGTGGTAGTCAAACATGCATGTAAGAAATCATCTATCCAGTTTCTTGAATAAAGTAGCTCATATTTATAACTCTAGCAGTGATGGGCAGACTACGGCCTGCGTGCCAGATGCGGCCCACTAAAATATTCTATCCAGCCAGGGGACTTTATTCCTAATCTGACGAATACAATGAGTAGGATACAGTACAATGAAACTCGGAAAGAGTTGCCTTAGAAACAGACTGACAGATGAGCATCTCCTTTCCTTTGGCCCCTCTTTAAAAAGTTTGCCCATCACTGCAGTCTAAAGTATTCAAAAGGTGGTTTCCGCAAAATAAACTTAGGAGGTAGATGACACAGAGTCTGAACTTTAAAGAAATTAACAGATACATAGTTGTTTAAGGAGGGAAAGAAAGAGAATAAGCATTTGTTAAGTACCTTCTATGTATCAGGGACTATGCTAAATGCTTTACAAATATTCTCATTTAATCTAAAGAAGGACTCAAAATCTAAATCTTTGTTTCTAAGTCCAGTTGTTCATTCAATTGGCATTTAAAAGGTGAGGGTGATCCTCAGATTCTCCCATCTGTTTTCCCCAGCACTGAGGGAACAGGGAATACTTTCTAAATAAGTGGGTTTTGATATGTCAGTGGCTATACCAGAAAAATAAGTCAGCTCATATGCAAAACTTGGGAATCTGAGACTAAATTTAACTGGAATAAAATTATAGAGTACATTCTTCCCTTCTTTGCAATAAAGAAGAATAAAGGATGTAAAAAACTTCATCCATTGTCAGACTCAGTTGATATATTAGGAGGCTTTACACAAATGGGGTTTTTTTGCCTCTTCTTTTTTATTCTTTGTTACAAGGAATGGCTTGCCAGAAATGAAAGAGGGCTATTTCCAGAAATGAAGATACTGTGAAAAAAAAAAATATATATATATATATCAAAAAATGTTTTTAAAAGTAATTATGGAGGCAACTAGGTAGCACAGTCAATAGAGGACCAGCACTGGAGTTGGGAGGACTTGAATTCAGATCTGTCCTACTAACTATGTGGCCCTGGGCACCTCACTTAATATCTCAATTGACTAGGCCTTATACTGCTCTTCTCTCTTAAAATTGACACTAAGAAAGAGGGTATGGGTGAGTTTAAAAAACAAATAAATAATTTTTAATTAATTAAGAGATATAGTCACCTAACCTTCAGGTCCATGGCAAGGAACAAGAACACAAAAGGCTGAAAAGCTGAAAAGGCCCTCGAGGTCCTTTTGTTTTTTGTTTTTTGTTTTTAACCTTACTTTCCATCTTAGAATCAGTACTGTGCTAGGTGATTTGCCCAAGCTCACACAGCTAGGAAGTATCTGAGTATTGAACCCAGGACTTCCCATCTCTAGACCTAACTCTCAATCTTCTGAGTCACCTGGCTGCCCCACTCAAGATACTTCCTAACTGACCTGAGGAAAATGTTCTTCTAGGGCTAGAAAAATCTGCTGACCTTATCAATTTAAAGGCATACAGATCAATTAAGAAAGAAACAATCTAAATGTGGGAGCTCCTGACATTCTCTTATATAAAGGAGAAATTTCTCTTCCCCTACATAGGCCATTCTGTTCCTAAGGCCTTTTTGCTTCCAAGAACCCATGCTGGGTTCAGGGAGTCAAAAACCAAGCTTTCACTTAACTTTTTGACTTAACACCATGTTTTCAGACCTTGGGCCTAGAGTCTTAGAGATTCCTTTATCTGTACATTCCCACAATTAAAAGGGGGTCTTCCTGCCCTACACAGTCATTTATTACAAATATAGTAAAACCTTCTCAAGAATTTAGACAAAGGGCTTGACCGTGACATATTCGTGGTAGCAAACAGCAAAACATAAAAGAAATAAAAAGTTGAAGGCACTATTATGTATTTCCATGGCTAAAATTCATGATTTTATTCCTTAATTAATTCAAAAAATTGATCTCTAAACCTTAAAAAAAAATACTGTATAGTAAGTTAATATTCACTCAGGACTTCACATAGTGGGGTATAGAAAATGGATATGTAAGCAAGTCCAGGGGTGTGGAAAAACAGGCTACCAATTACATTCATCCCTCTCCACTAGAACATGCTGCTTTCCAACAGAGGTTGATAACTCTAGCTGTTGCTTAACCAGGAGTGCCCACCTAATAATAACCAAACATATTCAAATCCAAAGTTCTGCCCTTAATATTAATTTCTATTTTATAACATTCCTCCATCTTCAAACTAATGCAAAGGCTGACTGTATTACAAAAGGTAAAACTTGAAATTGAACATGAGCGAATACCCAATACCTTCTTCCTCTGGCATAGATGCATGACCCAGTGATGTACAACATCTCTTAATTCCCTTACCTTCCTGGGGAAGAAATTAATAATACCCTATGATAATGCGCTATGTGGAATGGCAGAAATGACTTTAGTAAAGGCTTCCAGAAAAGTACAATAGCATTAAAAGGCTAAACAAATAGGATTTGTTCTGATTAAAAAGCTGAATGAAAATAACTTCTTTCTGAATGGGAGGCTCATCCAACAATTGGTTATATACCCCTGCTGCCAGGTCCAACGTGGCCTAAAAGGAAAAGTGGGTCATTCATACTATATATATAAATAATATATATTATAAGTAACATATATTTTATATTTTACATATATGGAGGTCATCCCAAAGCGAGTAATTTATAATTTTAAATCACCCAAATATCAATCTGCATGTCTAATCTGGAAATAATTTAGAAGAACAATTCCTGGCTGAGCCCTACGCATATGCCACCTGTGTGATTTTACATCCATAACTAGAAATAAGTAGACATAAGATCAGTTAATACATGTGTAAAGGGACCTAAACTCACTCACCTCTAAGACTTCCTAGCAATAAATCCCTATCTAGGGACACTTAGAAGGCAAAGTAGGGGAAGAAGCAAAAAGGCTTTGGCTTCGAGTCATGAGACCCAAGATAGCATCCTCTCTTTTGCCCACTAACTTCAAACCTTGAGCAACTCACTTTGCCACCCCTAGTCTCATCAACAAAATGAGAGCATTAGCAGTCTACGATCATTTCCAAAAGTGAAATTCTACAATTCAATGAGTAGGAATAAGCACCCGAGTTCTTATCCCAGATCTGCTGGTTTAAATAAGTTTCTCCTCTAAATTTCAATTTCATCCACTGTAAAATTGGGGGGGGGGGGGGGAGAAGTCCTCTGTAAAGTACAGAACACTGACTGAGAGCTATTGTTAACACTAAAACAAGTCATTCCTATCCACAAGTATGTATACAACTCAAGAAGCCAAAAAAATGCATCTTTTACAAGCTTTCCAAAGAAATGCTGAAACGTCTTGTGGAAGAAATCAAACATTTAATGGTTCAGTCCAAAAGAAATATCTGAGTGACTTCAAAAAAGAACTGTGAGGGGGACAGCTAAAAAAGAGTGGCCATTTCAATTTCAACTGTGGTATTTGCTCCTGCAAATGCTATAATAAAAAATATTAATGCCATAAAACCTTACAGCAGCCAAAGGACTCCAGTCATAAAAAAAAAAAAAACCATAAATCTTTAAAGATATTGGCACCATAGATTGTAGGCTGCCTTCAAAAGCTCACTGGCTTTGCAAGTTATTAGGTCTTCAAGACCACTTTGACTCAGGAAGACTTGAGTCAGATGAAAAATGAAGACAAAAGAAGAAAGACCATTTAATAGTAAAGCACATTTTAATTATATGCAACACATGATAATCAAATCTTATCCATTTGAGGACCTAAACTCTACAACATATAGTTTATACAGTTGAAATTACCACTGCTCAAAGCTCAGAAATTACTTGTTTCCATTACAGATCTGACAAGTAATTTCTTCAATTGGTCACTGGTGGTTTGCAGATAACTATTAGAGGTAATGAGTATTCTAAATTAAATCCAAAGACAGCACCACTCCATTCCAGAAAGACAATCGGGGATAAAGAAATATAATTGCAAAGTGTTATACCATTTGTTTCTTCCAGCCCTTCTTTGATAAATATCTTTTCCATCTTCTACACTATGGATTTCAGCTAAATACAAATGAAGAAGAAGGTTCTAATTCATCTCATGTTGACTAAGTGAATCTTGCAGTTAACTTGTTCAGAGGAACTAGAGTAGGGGAGGAAAAGTCTACTTTCCTGGTAGCTAACAATAAGGGTAGAACATTCCCTACTAAATGAAGAAAATATTTAAATACAAACTTAAATGTTCTAATATACTCATCAGCAATAGTATACAAAATAAATTTCATCTGCTACTGAATGTACACCAAGGAGTCCAATCACAGGAAGAAAAGTTCCATATATAAAACAAAACATAAATTGCAACACTTTGGATGGGGGCCAAAAATCTGCAAATAAAGTGACTGTCTATCAATTAGGGAATGGCTGAACTGCTATTTTGTAATGGAATACTGTTCTTCAGTAACAAAAGAATAAATATAAAGGATTCAAAGGCCCATGGGTACACCTGAGGAAATCAATATAAAGTGAAGTAAGCAGGACTAGGAGAGCAATGGACATAATTACGCAATTTCCACCAGCTTGTTTCTGTTTTTAACTGGACTCCCTGCAATTTCACTGGTGCAGGAACTCCTAGTGAAAAACTTCTTCCACCAATGCAGGTTGGTCAGCACCTTCTCTGCTACTTTTAATCTTAAAGGGTGGCCTGTGGAAAGGGAAAGTCTAATGACATGCACAGGGTCACAGATTCATTATCTGTCAGAGGCAGAACTTGAACCTGGCTCCTCCTGACTTCAAGGCCAACTCATTATCCACCCTACTATGCTATTGTTATTCCAGCTTAGTTTGTGCCTGACACTATGTGACCCCATTTGAGGTTTTCTTGGCAAAGATACTGGTGTAGTCTGCAATTTCCTTTTCCAGCTCATTTTCCAGATGAGGAAACAGAGGCCAACAGGGTTAAGTGACTAGCCCAGGGTCACACAGCTGGAACATGTTCAGAGGTTAAACTTAAACTCAGGAAGATTAGTCTTCCTGACTCCAGATCCAGTGCTCCATCCACTATAGCACTTGGATGCCCATAAAAAAAAATACAACAAAGATATGTATGTTGTTCTTTTCAATTATATCTGATTCTTTGTGACCCCATTTGAGGTTTTTCTCAGCAAAGATAATGTAAATGATTTTCAATTTCCTTCTCCAGTTCATTTGACAGATGAGGAAAAACTAAGGGCAAAAGGATAAGTGACTTGCCTAGGGTCATAGTTAGTGTGTGAGATCAGATTTTAATTCAAGTTTTCCAGATTCCAGGCCTCGCACTCTATCCACTGTGCCACCTAGCTGCGCAATGCCATCATGACTTATGCTATAAATGAAAATACCAACAAAAGGCAGCCAGATGATAAAATATAACATTCCCTCTCAAAAGAGATATCAGGGGACTCAGGAGAAATATGGAATGTTGTATCTGCTACTAGCCATGGTTACTCTATGAAGTTGCTTTGCTAGACTATTTTCCTTTGTTACAAAAGGAAGAGTTCAATAGTGGGGAAAGAGAGAAGAAGAGAGATGTGAGAAGGAGAAAAACATTGGGAAATTACTGTCATATAAAAACAGAAGGGCAGCTAGGAATCTCAGTGGATAGAATACTGGCCGATCCTAGAGTTAGGAAAACTCATCTTCCTGGGTTCAAATCTGGCTTCAAACGTGTAGGACCCTGGGAAATTCACTAAATCCTGTTTGCCACAGTTTCCTCACCTGTCAAATGAACTAGAGAAGGAAATGACAAAACTCTTCCAGTATCCTTGCCGAGAAAACCCTGAATGGGGTCACAAAGGGTAGAAATCAACTGAAAAACAACTGAATGACAAAAATAAAAGCACCAAAAAATTTTAAACTATCAGTTCTAAACTTCATTTAGTATCTTGTCTATCTGACAATTAATCCAAATTATGTTGATGACTCACATTTCTTACTACAAAAATAATGATGAACCTAAAGATTCAAGGTCTAACTGTGATATGGTAACCCCAACAACTCCAAAATTTTGCAGAAAAAAATGAAAACTGAAATAGTGTCCTAAATAATGGGAAGCACCTATAAATATCCAAGAGTTCACAGACAAAAAAAAGATGGAGTCAGCACCATTAGACTGGGATGCAAAAATGAACACCAAATTTTACTTAAGAAGTGACAAATCTTTGAACCCTAAGGTACTTGTCCCCATTCTAGGAACAAGATAAGTAGCTTCTTGGCTTCATAATCGAGGCCAAAATGATTTAGGCTCATTCTTGAGGTACCACCAGGAAAGTGTTCCTTCTCTGTTGGTATTTAGCCTTAATAGTTCTCTGAAAATACAGCTCCCTCTGGGTTCTGGATTGCAGGAGGTAACAGGCTTGATTTGTTAACTAGGGTAACAAAGATAGCTGCACTTACATTTTCAAAGTCTTTCATGTTTCGAACTCTGGTGGGAGACACAGTTTCTTCTGAAGCACTTGGGAACACTAAAAATTAGAAGAGAGACAACTGAAAAAAAAGCATAGTATACAAATTACCAAAATTCACATTGGGAAAGGGTCATGAGGAAAACAAAATTCACAGAAACATACATTGTGCTAAACCATTTAAGTTTTTTCAGCTACAATTTACCAGCTTGGATCTAACTAAATCCCCAAACCACCATATTTAATATTTCTAAATTGTATGAACTGCTCCAAGGGTAAAAGAATGAAAGAACATGAACTAACAACATCCAAACAATATGTTCAGTAGTGATTAGTCTGATAGGGCTGGAGGGCACTTTACAGATCACCCAGTCTAGTCCAACCCCTCTATTTTATAGGCAAAAGCCCAGAGAGGGAAAGCAAGTGGCATAAGGTTACACAAGATTCAATCCCAGTCTATTTTGAAGGAAGCCAGGGTTTCTGAAAGATGAGGATGAAAATAAATTCATTCTAAGCATTAGGGGTAGGGGAAGACAGATGGTATAAATTCATGGAAGAAGGGGATAGAATGTCAAATTTGAGGAACGGCATACTTTCTTGTTGGCTGGAAAATACAGTGTATCATATATGGATAATGTGAAATGAGAACTGGAGGTAAAGGGAATATAATTGGGTTCCAAAATGACCTATAGACAATTGCTCATATCTACCAGCAATCAGAATTGGTCAGTTTTATATCCTCAGCAAAAATTCTCATGGGCTCATTGAGAGAAAAAGAACTACCTTTGAACTGCTTATTGTGAACTAAGGAAATTGGAAAAATGAAGGCACATGATGGAACCCAATTTTGCATTAGCAGTTTGTATTTAATGTTCCTTTTTTATGAGCCCTTATATTTAATTTGTATTCTACATTGTATACCCGTTTTACTTCTTCCTCCTATACTATAAGAACCTCAAGAACAGGGAATATATTTTATTTATCCATTACTGCCCATAGAACACTGTAAATGCTTATTGAATATGAATGTATGCCCCATGTTCTATACATTTGGGAAGAAAATAGTGCACATTCAATTCAATTAAACAGACATTTATAAAGTACCTAAAGGAATGGTTTTCAAAATAACTGAAGCTTATCTCTTTAAATACTAAAATTTCTGGAGAGTGTTTTAACCATTTCTCATGGAAACATAAAATAATAGTAATAATAATTCACATTAATATTGTGTTTTTAAGTTTATAACATACTTTCCTCACAACAAGCCAATGATTTAAGTAATCCAAGTATTGTTATTCCCACTTCATAAATGAGGAAAGAGGTACTCAGAAATTTTTACTTTCTCCAAGGTTGTATAGCTAGTAAATGACAGAATCATTTACTTAAATCTAGGTACTCTATCTCTTCTGGGTTTAGTGCTTTTAATTACTTGTTTCTGACTCATCAAACGAGAATATAATGATCATATGAAAGGAAAAGAGCCTAAATTCACAGAAAGAGCACTGACTTCTTGTCAAGAGACCAAGGTTCTTTCTCACCATTCTACTGTCTAATTCTAAGCAAATCACATGACTTCTCTGGGCTTCAGTTTCCTCCTATACAAATTGGTAAATAGGAAAATGGGAAAGGGGGGGTAGGTTTAATTAAAGCTTACCACCTGTGTGATACTAGGCAGGCCTCAGTTTCTTTATCTGTAAAAAGAGCTGAGAATAGTTTGCCTAGGAAGTCCCTACTAGCTCTAAAATCTATAATCACTAATGTCCCTTTCAGCTCTCCACAGATATAATATACAATATATAATCAATCACTGGATTTTTCCTTCAATTCAGGGTCATTATGAACATCAATTATCATACTACAGCATAATGCTATGTTGCCTCAAGGGGTTATTGAGATACTACTATAGGGCTGTTTGCCCCTATATTAAATGATCCTATACTACTTTATTTTTCAAGTTCCAATGTCTATTACTCATCCTCTCTCTTCAATTGCTAACACAGCAGTTTGCCACAAGCAACCCAGAATTACCTTCCTAATTTGCTGTTTTTCTAATTAGCTGCCAATTGATAAAGAAAACAACAAAGGTGGTTAAAAGGTGAAAAGCAAATGAACCCCAAATGACAGACTCTAGAGATCTCCTAGGGGAGGGTAGGAAGAAGATCTGTTTTGACAACTCAAGAGGCTTTTGATAATTTATTGAGTTTTTCAGTAAATAGCAGTTTCTAAATAAGTGTCCACCAGAGAAATGATATGTTACTGAATAAAAATCTCATAGATATATTCAATTTCAAATAAATTTCAGATGTACTTATAAAAAATATATTATGAAATAAGTACAAAAGAGAAAAACTTGGAGGCACAAGATCTAAATTAACTTCAGGCCAGGAGTTTCTTGGTCTTTTTTGTGTTATAGGCCCCTTTGGAAGTCTATGAACCCCTTCTTAAAATAACATTTTTAAGTGCATAAAGTAAAATACATAGGATTACAAAAGAAAACCAGTTATAATGAAATGTAGTTATCAAAATGAAATCTTTCTTTGAGCCCATTGTGGCTCTGTGGAGCCCAAGTTAAGAACTTTGCTTTAGGCAGTTTGGTAAAATACAAATAGCAGCCAGAAAAAAAAAAAAAGCAGCCAAGTGGAAATTAAGAAACCGAGTTCTAGTTCAGGTTTTCCCACTATTAACTGTATGATCTAGGGCAGTATTGGCAAACCTTTTAGAAGAGTGGGTGATGTGAGAAATGCCCTCAGAAGCTCATGGAAAGGGGAGGGGGGGGCAGCCCAACCTCGCATCCCTCTGGCTGTCTAGTAACAAACTCTGTGCTGAGGCAACAGTGCACATGCCCACAGAGAGGGCTCTGAGTGCCCCCTCTGGCACACATGCTATAAGTTCACCACCACAGACCTAGGACAAATCATTTCCCTTTTCTAGACTTAATTCCTCTTCAGTAAAATTAAGGGATTGGACCAAGTGATCTCCAAATCCACCATGTTATTACTATAAAATATTTCAAAAAAACAAACTTTTAGCTTTTTCTAAGGAAAATATATAAATAAAAGCTCCCATTTCTCAAGTTTTACAAATTGTTTTCTTCAGAATCCTAGCAATTTTAAAAAGAAGCAATAATCAATTTATTGAGCATCTACATTGTGCTAAGTCCTGGAAATCCAAATAAAAAAGTACAACTGTTCCTGTAGATTTGAGGGCCTAACTCCTATGCAAGGAATATAGCATGTTCACAAATAATATAGATACAAGGGATAGGTACACAGTAATGGGAGGGGTAGGGGAGAAGACTGAAACTAGGGAAACCAGAAGAGATCTCTGGAAGGAAGTAGTACTTGGGCTAGGACTTGAGTGAGATTGAGCTCCAAGTGTCAGAAGTGAGATGAGAAGGGAAATATTGCAGGCACAGGAATGGTTTAAGCAAAGGCACAGAGATGGATGATCAAGCATCATTTACAGGAAACAGAAGTAGGCCACTTTGGATAGAGTGGATGAGGGAGATAGTGCAAGCATTACCATCGACAATTTTAGAGATGAGGAAACTGAGACTCAGAAAGGTTCATGACTTGCCCAGGATCACACTCTGCTAGAAGTTACAACTAGAATTCAAACCCAGGTCCTTCTGACTTCAAGACTAGTTCTCTTTCCCTTGGGTACTGCATTTATTTTCTATAAAACTGAATCTCTTGATAATGAACAACAAAACACAAATTGCAAAAGAATTCTGTGCCAAATAATCTGGTTTAAACATGATACAGTCTTCATTTATTAAGAGCTATTCCCCATGGTCTACAGCCAGCTACAAGACCCAAATAGGTCCATCACAAAATGACTGGAATGAAGCTGGCAGACAAGAGTTGGGCAGTTTCACAAAAAGGATTTGGCAGAGTAAAAAAATCAAGACACAATTTTTACTGAACTACCAACTACCCTTTAGCAAGGGCCATTGCAGTCTAATTTTCTGACCTAATCATCACTTAGACACCCCCATAAATCTAAGAATGGCCAGTCTAGGTCCTTCTTAATGAACAAAAGCACATTATTTGCTGTACTTACCAGTACTTCCCAGACCAAAATTAGGATCAATGTCTGAATCATCTGGTAAATTTGAAATAAGAACACTAGGAAAAAACATGCACAACAAAACAAAATATTAGACAGCGTTTTAACAACAGACAATACTAAGACTGCCTTGGGCTACTAATAAGACATTAAACTATACTGGCCTCAGCTAAAAACAAATCAAGAAAATGTGCCCATGATATAACTAGGAAATGACACTACCAACAAATCTTTAGAATGTGACTCAGGAAAATAATGGCCAATTCAGGTGCTTCAAGGATACCATAAAAGAAACCAAACATAAACATGTGGAGAACTCATTATCCTAAGAGGTTGTAATACCTAAAAATAAAAATTAAAAGTGGGAGGGGGAAGGAATAGAAACACACAGAGAGATAGAAGTATAACAGATTATTAAATGAAACTAGGAATATACAAAGGACATTCTTAACTTTTGAGGTAGACATCACAAAGGGTGTCATCATGCTGTTATTAATCATATGAAAAGATGCTTATATACCTTAAAAATCAGTGAAATACAAATCAAGACAATCTTAAGATACCACCTCACATACACCAGAAGGGAAAAATTATTGATAGTAAAAAAATATAAAAATATCAACACTGGCAGTGATATAGGGAAAAGCCCTTATTATACAGTTGGTGGAGTTTTAGAGGGCAATAAAAGTCATTAAATCAATCATACCTTTTGACCCAGTGACTCCAATGCAAGGACTCTATCCCAAAGACACCATAAAAAGGAAAAAGGGGCCTGCTTGTACAGAACTATTCAAGACTATTTTATTTGTAATAGCAAAAGAATGGAACCAATGTTCAGAACATGACTAAATTAACTATGATATATTAATGTAATACTGAATTATAATAATGTAATATTGTAAAACTGAATAATATGGTACCAGGAAAAATACTAATAATTATATTGTGTTCAAAGAAACATGAAATGGAAAGTATCAATGTCTGCATTCTCATAAAGGAAGCCTATTTTTAAAATAGTATTCACTTGTAGATCCCAGTGGAAGGTTAATATGTAAGGAATTAATTCCATAGAGGGCAGAAGGGCTGGTGTCCAATTAATTAATCAATAAGCACTGTTCTAATTAACTATTTTAAGAAGCAGCTACTATGTACCAGGCACAGTGCTGGGTACTGAACATTGAGGGAAATAAGACAGTCATATTTAAGAGGTTTATATATATTCTATTAGGAGAAATATGTACATATGTGTATATATATATACATATATATATATATATACACGCATATAAACAAAATAAATATTAGGCAATGAGTGAAGGGGGAAAACAAGCAGTTGGTTAGATCAGAAAAAGTTCCATAGAGAAAGTAAGTTTTAAGGTGAGTTTTGAAAGAAACTAGGGATTCCAAGAATCAGGAGTAAAGAAAGGGTGCATTCCAAGTTGTAGAAGATGAATCTGTACAAAGGCAAAGTGACAGAAAGGTGGAGGGTTATTTGTAAAGAATAGCAAGAAAGCCAGTCTGATTAGACCACAGAGCATGAGAAGCAGAGTAATAAATAAGAAGCCTAGAAAAGCAGAAGAGAATTGAGCTTTAAAGGACTTTAAATGTGAAACAGGAAAAACTATATTGACCCTAAAGATAACAGAAAACCACCAGTTTATCAAGTAGGCAAGGAATGGTCAATCTATGCAGCCAGGCTGCATAGTGGATAGAGCATGGGACTTAAGAGTCAAGGAAACCTGAATTCAAATTCATCCTTAAATACTTAATTGCTGTGTGACTCAGGGCAAGTTACTTAACTTCTCGGTGTCTGTTTCCTCCTCTCCACACTGGAGGATAATAATAGTACCTATCTCATTATTAGGAGGATCAAATGAGATTACATATATAAAGCACTATGCAAATTTTAAAGCTCTACACAAAAGCTGTTTATCATTATTAAAATCACTTGGGTGAGGCAACTAGGTGGTACAGTGAATAAAGAACCAGTCCTTGAGTTGGGAGGTCCTGGGTTCAAATCTAGCCTCAGACACTTCCTAACTGAAACCCTAGGCAAGTCACAACTCTGTTTGCCTAGCCCTTGCCTTTCTATCTTAGAATTGTTATTAAGACAGAAAGTTAAGAATTTTTAAAAATAAAGTAAAATGACTTGGCCTTGAGAGGAAAGAGATGAGATAGTGAGGACAAATGGGCTGGTGCTCTAGTCCGTACAAGAAATAATGAGACTTTTAAATATGAAGGTGGCTGTGTGAGCTGAGAGGTGGCCAATTCTAGGCATATTGGGAAGATAGAATTGGCAAGATTTGGCAAGTGAAAAGTAAGAAGTCACTTCTAAGGGTATAAAACTAGAAGACTGGTAGTACCTTTAATAGAAAAGGAAAAGATAAGCAGCTGGATGGCCCAGTGGAAGAGAGCTAGTCTAAAGACAGGAGGAGGGTCCTGGGTTCAAATCTAGTCTCGGACACTTCCTAGTTGTGTGACCCTGGGCAAGTCATTTAACCCCAACTGCCAAGTCCTTACCATTCTTCTGCCTTGGAACCAATTCTAACACAGAAGGTAAGGATTTTTTTTTTAATCAAGCAATCAAAAAAGCATTTATTAAGCATTTACTATGTGCCAGGCACTGTGCTAAGCACTGGGTTTGCAAAAAATAGTAAGAACATGCCAAGTGCTAAAGTCAGTCCTACTCTAATGGAGATATGATAAAAATAACCAGGTACACCTTAGGTCAATGAAGAATAGGTGAATATGGGGGCAGCTGGGTAGCTCAGTGGATTGAGAGCCAGACCTAATGACAGGAGGTCCTAGGTTCAAATCTGGCCTCAGACACTTCCCAGATGTATGACCCTGGGCAAGTCACTTAACCTCCATTGACTAGCCCTTACCATTCTTCTGCCTTGGAGCCAATGCACAGTATTGACTCCAAGACTAAAGGTAAGGGTTAAAAAAAAAAAAAAAAAAAAAAGAGTAGGTGGATGATCATCTCAAAAAAGGGAAGGGCATTTTGTGGGGCCTGGTAAAGGTCAAGATCTGAGCTAAGACTTACAGGAAGCCAGGGGAATGAGGAGGCAAAGGTGAGAAAAAAAGACAATTCAGACAGAATTGCCAGTTCAACTGCAGAATCAGGAGAGAACATATCTTTTTCCAAAATAGCAAGCAAGCCAAGGTAATGGATTTGTCCAGTTTATGGAGGGGAGTAAAGTGTAAGAAGACCAGAAAGGTAGAAAAGAGCCAAGTTGTAAAGAACTCTCCATGTCAAACAGGATTTTATAATTGATTATAAAGGTAATATAGAGCAGCACTAGAGTTTAATGAGCAGAGGAAAAAAGAAAGAAGGAAACAAGCATGCCAGGCACTGTGCTAAGTGCTTCATAAATATTATCTCATTTGATCTTCATAACAATCTTTGGAGGTAGGTGCTCTTATGATCTCCATTTAAAGGTTATTTCTACATGCAATTGAAAAAGATAAAAATCTGAATTAAAATTAAAAAATAAAAAGTTAAGGAAACTACAGCAGGCAGTGATTGAGTGACTTTCCAAAGATCACATAGCCAGTAAGTCTCTGAGGCTACATTTGAACACAGGTCTTCCTGACTCCAAGCCCAGCATGCTATCCACTGTGTCACCTCGCTGCCTCAGAAAGATTCAATTTGGTCAAAACCAGACTTGAGAAAAATCACTTTGGTAGTTGAGTGAGAGACGGATTGGAGTGAAGACAGTGCTGAGGTAGGAAGACCACTTAGAATTCTGTTGCAATCAATCAGGTGAGAGGTGATGAGGCCTCAAATGTCTCCCCCTTCCCAAAGCTCTTTACAACCTGACCCTACCTTCCCAATGTTCCTCCCTTCTCATACTTTACTGCCCTCTCCATACTCTTCAATCCAGACATTGGCCTAAATGAGGTTTCTCATAAAGGACACTCTATCTCTGGTCTCTGAATTTTTCAAACATCTGCTATCCCCTATCTGGACATGCTATCCGAAATGTTCTCCCTGGTCACCTCTCTGTATTAGTTTCTCTGGCTTCCTTTATATCTCACCTCAAATCTCAACTGGCAAAAGAGGCCTTTCCCAGTCCCCCTCCAAGTCCTCCACCCCTAGCTGCTAGAGTCTTCCCCTCTGAGACTAACATTCATCTATTCTGGTACGTATTCTTGTATGTACCAATTCGTTTGCAGTGTTGTCTTCCCCATTAAAATTTGAGTTCCTTAAAAGCACAAATTGTCTTTACTTTTTTGTACTCCCAGTTTAGTGCAGTACTAAGCACTTACTTACTACTGTACCCCTGGGTGCCAACAAGACAACTCAGGGAAGGTATATCCATAGGTATACCAACACACATGGAGTGGGTCAGGATGATCCAGCAATGAAGAGAAGGAATGCTAAGGCAGGAGAAAACAGTGTCATATAGCAACTGAGGAAATAAAGACTATCTGGGAGAAAATAGTCTACAAAGTCAAATGCAACAGAGACTAAGATGGATGATAATACAGAAAAGGTCACTGGATTCAACAGTTAAAGAGACAGATGGTAAACTTGGAGAAATGGCAGGATTAAAAGCCAGATTTCAAGAAAATGAGAAGTGAATAGGATATGAGAAATCTGAGACATCCATTACAGAGAGGTTTTTTTTTAAAGAGTTTGGCAGTGAAAGGGAGAAATGATAAAAGTCAATAGCTAGAGGGGATGACAGTGTCAAGTGAAGGTTTTTTAAGGATGAGGGAGATTTGGGCATGCTTATAGGCAGCAGAGAAAAAGTCAGTGAATAGCACTATTAATGAAGACAAGCTCCAAGAAGAGAAAGAAAGGGATGAAATCAAGGCACAAAAGGAAAACTACCTTTGCATTCAGATACTGAAGAGACAATAGAAGAAAAACGTTGACGGGATATGGAACTAGAGAGCAAAAGAAGAGGTCGAGACTGGAAAGATATTCAAGAGTTGTCTCTAGAGGTAGTGGATAAAATATAGGAATAAATGAGATTGTAAAGAGAGAAGAGCCAAGGACAAAATCTGAGGAACACCCTTAAGAGATCAAAGATTTAGAATTGGAAGAGACCTCAGAGGTCATCTAATCTAGCTCCCTCATTTCTTTACAGGCACTATGTGCTGACAAGCCTGAGGTTATAGAGGAAGTATGCATCACAAGTAGGATTTGAACCTAAGTTCTCTCTCTTCAGAATTAAGGCTCTTTCCATAGTACTAAGGATTCAGAAATGGATGCGGAAATATCAAAGAATACAAATGGGGCTTGGAAGTAAAAACATTTGAGAGACTTGGAAAAGAAGAAAAAAGACAAGAGAACTTAAGAACAAAGATAACTAGAAGAAAATTTTTTAAAAAGTAAACTAATCACTAAAAGATGTTACACAATAAACATAAATATATGAAATTATGGTGATTTCAGAAGCACAAGAATTAAATGTAAGTTAATCCTCAGCTTTTTATATTTTCCTCCCATAATTTAATATGGACCAGAATATTATCTCTATGGCAAAAGATTTTTTTTGCCATTTTGCAACTGCATTAATCTCAGGTTCCTGTTATGTGACATTCTCAATTAGAATTTTTAAATTTCAAGTTACTTTTTTTTTTAAATGACTGTAGAGCTTTACCATTTCCTATAGGTTTAAGAAGGATACCACATTCAATTATTTATTCAACAGCTAAAGTGCCTACTTTACAATGTTGAAGAAGGCAGTATAGTTATATTGAAGGTAAATCTATGTTTGGCTGGAGGTTGGGGGTAGGGTCAGTCAATAATTCCTTATGATCAAAGCCATGAACCCTTTGGGTCATTCCACAGCAGAGCACTATAGGAGGTTGAGAGAGAGAAGTTACAAAGATAATTAAGTCAGACTGTATGGAGTTTATAGTCTAGCTGGAGGGCCATACATAGCACATCCACAATTATATGGGAATCATACAACATAAAAGGGAACTGAATGTAAGCAATTAAGACAGATCTAAAATACTATATGAAGCAGAAAAGATCATTTTCTTTTTGCCTTTATCTGATTTTTATTGATGCTATGTTTTTATGTCATCTTCAATTCCAAATATATATCTGCCCTTTCCACTTTCCAATTATCCTTTCAAAAATTTAAGAAACAAGGGAGAAATAAGCAGTTTGGCAAAGCCAACTACTGGACAATATATATGATATTCTATACCCATGATGGCAAACCTATGACACATATGCCAAAAAGGGCATACAGAGCCCTTTCTGCAGGTACATCTGCAGTCACCCACCAGAGTTCTTTACTAGAAAGCCAGAGGGACTCAAGGTGGAGTTGTTCCCCTTCCCCTCTCCATGTACCTGAGGACATTTCTCATTTCACCTACCCCTCTGCCCAGCAGCCAAAGGGAGCACTTATTCCCATCCTCTTTCCCCCAATTTGGGTTAAGGCCCTGGGGTCAGGGGTGGGGGTCACCTGCTGCTTGAGGGTGTTGTACAGATGACAGCCTGTTGAGACTGTGGTGAAGGTGATTCTCATGGTTGGGTCTAGGTTTGATGGGATTTGAACCTATGTTCTAGGTCTAGCTCATAGCATGGCACATAACTGGAGGGGAGCAGAGCAATCAAGCCATTCTTCTCCCCCTCTACCATGTCTGCCTCTCATCACCTGCCCCTCTGCCTAACAGCCCAATGGGAGCATTTCCTCCCTCCCCTGTCTGGGTTAAGAGGGGTAAGGAGGTGGGAGGCATGGCACTCAGTCTCTCATGGGGGTGAGGTGTGGCACTTGGTCTGGGTGGGTGGGTGAGAGCGAGGCCCAGCACTCCATCTCCAAAAGGTTTGCCATCACAGTTCTATACCCATAGTATCCCAGCAATGCAAAAACAGGCAAGAAAGGGCCAGTGTTGGTGTCATAAGTACACAGTGTTCATTTGGGATTTTGGTCTTGAAAAGACTTGTTAAACTATGAGAAACAAAGAAGACCCTTAGACAACTGGCAATAGAGCTAGACTTTAAAAAATATGTTTAAGTATATCCTTTGACCAAGCTAGAGTTGGAGTTGAATCCCACCTCTAACACTTACTAGCAGAGCAACTAAAGACAAGTTTCTTTCTTCATTTGTAAAAAAAGGGATTAAAAAATGTTAACTACCTCATTGGGTTATCTTGATGAATAAATGAGATAATATATGTAAGCTATATAAATGTCAACTATTATTAGCAGCTCATACAGTTAATTAACTCTTCTGCCTTATATCTTTAAGTCTGGCAGGCAGCATTTACTATACTTAATTAGCTCAAGTTAACACCTGAACCTCCTATTTACTCGTGCTTGGTTTTTAGTCTGTTCCCTACCCAGTACCCTCAGGAGAGAAGCCATTTGAAACAGGAGTATTTAACCTCACTCTTTGGGCCATTTCTACTTGGATAGGTGAATTTCATCACTCTAAAAGGTAATTCAAACTATTAACAATTCAGAACATATCAGGTAAAAACTGACTTTGGGGAGGACAGGTACAATGAAGAAATTGGCTATCTTCCCAATTTTTTTAAATCTCAATATTTCAAGTCCTGAAAACAATTAAAGAAGGGTGGTGATGTACTGTACAGTGGTCTCAAAGCTATTTTTATCAGACATCCCATCAGTAAAAAATTTTTACAGACTGCCAAAATTATTTATTATCCATATACATGAACTATGACACTAATAATTTTGTAATTAGGAAGAAGCTGGGTAGCTCAGTGGATTGAGAAACAGGCCTAAAGATGGGAGGTCCTGGCTTCAAATCTGGCCTCACACACTTCCTAGTTGTGTGACCCTGGGCAAGTCACTTAACCACCACTCCCTAACCCTTACTACTCTTCTGCCTTGGAACCAAGTGGTTCCAAGGCAGAAGGTAAGGGTTTTAAAAAATAATAATTTTATAATTAAAAATTCATTCAATATATAAAAATTTTTTAAATAAGATAAAGATAAAAATATTATTTGAACTTAGAACTAATAAGGAACAACTAAAGTTTACAGTCAAACATGGGCTTTAGAACAATCACTTTGACAGTTGGGTGGAGAATGGATTTGATAGAAGAGAGATTAGCAGCAGAAAAACCAATTAGGAGACTACAGCAAGAGTCCACATGAGGCCCTTAATTAGGGTGGTGATCACATGAATAGAGACAAGGGAACATATTTAAAAGATATTGTGGAGGGAATAATGGCAAGACAATCTATGTAGTGAGGGTCACAGACTGTATACATGTGGTAAGGAGTCAAGGATAACACTAAAGCTGATTAACTTGGGTTACTAGAAGAATAGTGATATACTCAACAGAAATAGGCAATTTCAGAAGAGATAAGTTTAAATACAAGAGATGACTTCTGCTTTGGACATAAGTTGGAGAGGCTTATGGGACATTTAGTTCAAAATGCTCATTGGCAGTTGATGACATAGAACTACATTTGAGAAGAGAGATTAGGATTAGAAACAAAGATCCGAGAGTAATCTACATAAGAAATGTTACTTAAAACCACTGGACCTAATAAAAGTCACCAGATACAAAGAGAGGAAGATCTGAGTCAGTCTTGAATAGTTAGAAGCAGAGTAATGTTGAAGGGGGTAGTGTACTTATATTGGAGGTAAGTCTACAAATAGTGGGTTGGCTGAGGGGAAGAGAGAGAGAAGCAGATGGCAGAATGAAGTGCAATTCATCTTTCAACCCTCTGATGGGTTGATCAACTAGTCCTCAAGATCAAGATTGCCCCTTTGGGGCAATGGTCATTCTTTAGCCCCCAATTTAAAGATCACTGGTGTAAGTGAGTAAATAACATTGTTTTTAAGAGGCAAAACTCACAGTCAATAAACATGTATTAAATGCCTACTTTGTGCCAGGAACTATGCTAAGTGCTGGGTTCTTGTCTGAATCTGCCACTATTGTGTGACCTTAGACAAGTGACTTCCTTTTCCTGGGCCTCAGTCTTCTCATCTGTAAATAAAGTGGTTGGATTGTCTAATTCAAATGAAAAGAGAAGAAATAACTCTGGACTCAGATATACATCCCTTGAACACCTTATGCTCACCAGCCAAACCTCTTTGCCATCCCAGTCTCCTCAACTCTGTCACTAAAACCCTGACAAATATATAGTCTGTCCTTCCATCCTCCTATTTTCTCAATTTGGTATTACACTTATAAACTGCCAGAGAGAAAGATGTTACTAATTTTTCACTTAAAAGTTATTTGAAGAACTCAGACATTTGCCCCTTATAATCAAAGATTTCAGTGAAATTGTTACAGTAGAAGGCACAGAAGATTCCTTCATGTGTTACAATACATGGCCTTCCTTTCCAAGTATGGAAGTTAAGAGGTGACAAGTCACCTGGAGAAAGTCAAGGTAAGAGGAACAGAAAACCAAATCACTTAGAAGGCCAAAGCCCTCACAAAATTTCAGAAAAGTAAAAACCATTAATGAAAATCCATGCTCAAAACAGTTAAGGTAAAATAATTTCTAGGCTGCTCCCTTGGAGCAATGGTAGCTTCATCTTCAATTAACAGGTAGGAAATGTTGAAATATGGTTGTCCTTCATAGTATAAGCACCTATGACAATGCTTTGGGCTCTATCAAAGACAGGCTACTTATGTTGAGAGCAATTTTCTGACAAACCAATGGATGAGGAAGGCAGTATAGCACCAAGGGAAAAAAAACCCAATGATTCAGTTCTCTATATATTTGAGAAATGAAGCCTTTATCAGACATTTTTTTTAATCCTTACATTCTGTCTTAGAATCAATACTGGATATTGGTTCTACAACAAAAGAACAGTTAAAGGTCAGGCAAACACAGTTAAGTGGCTTGCCCAGGTCTGCATAGTTAGGAAGAGTCTGAGGCCAGATCTGAATCTAAGACATCGTCTCCAGGCCTGAATCTCTATTCACTAAGCCACCTAACTGCTCCCAGAAACATTGCTGTAAAAAATTTGTCTCAGTTTTCTGCTTTCCTTCTAATCTTGATTGCACTGGTTTTATTCATATGAAAACTTTTTAATATAATAAAAATTATCAGTTTTACATCTCATAATGCTCTCATTTTATCATTTTTCCCTTATCCACAGATCTGACAGGTAATGCTCTCCCAATTTGTTTATGGTATCAGCCTTCATGTGTAAATCATGTACCCATTCTGTCCCTGTCTACAATGTAAGATATTAGTCTATACTTAATTTCTGCCATATTGTTTTCCAGTTTTCCCAGCAATTTTTATCAAATAATACATTTTCACAAAATCTTAGATCTTTGGGTTTAACAAACACTAGACTATAGTGGTTGTCTATTACTGTGTACATGACCTGTTCCACTGATCTACTACTCCATTTCTTATCCAGTACCAGAATATTTTATTGATTACTACCTTATAACATAGTTTGAGATCTGGTATTTAATTTAGATACAATTTTTATTATGTTGGCTTGACCTACCCATGAGCAATTAAAATTTTTCCAGTTGTTTAAATCTGATTTCATCTATGTGAAAAGTATTTTGTAATTGCGTTCATATAATTCCTGGGTTTGTTTTGGCAGGTAGATTCTCAATAATTTTATATTGTCTACTTTTTTAATTTAATGTTTCTTTCTGTATTTTGCTGCTGGACTTTGTTATTAATATAGAAATGCTAATAACTTTTTTTGGATTTATTTTATATCCTGAAACTTTACTAAAGTTGTTAATTATGACTAGCTTTTCAGTTGATGCTCTATGTATACCATCATATCATCTGCAGAGTGATAGTTATATTTCTTCATTGCCTATTCTTATTCCTTCAATTTCTTTTTCCTCTCATTGCTATAGCCACCAATTCTAGAATATTTAAAGATAATGATAATGAGCATCCTTGCTTCACACTTGATCTTACTAGGTAGGCTTCTAGCTTATCCACACTACATACAATACTAGCTAATGGTTTTATATAGATACTATTTATCATTTTAAGGAAAACTCCATTCATTCCTATGACAGTATATACTGTGAAAAGCTTTTTCTATATCTGTTGAGATAATCATATAATTTCTGTTAGTTTTGTCATTGGTATGGTCAATGATGCTGATGTTCTTCCTAATACTTAACCAGCCTTGCATTTCTGGTATAAATCCTACCTGGTCATACTATATGTTCCTTCTGATATAATGCTATATTCTTCTTGCTGGCATTTTATTTAAAAGTTTTGCATCAATAGTCATTAAGAAAATTAGCCCATACTTTTCTGTTTTTACTCTTCCTAGTTTAGGTATCAGAACCAAATTTGTGTCATAAAAACCAGTAGAACTGGTTCTTTGGCCAGTTTTCCAAATAATGTATATAGTACTGGAATTCATTGTTCTTTAAATGTTTGGTAGGATTTATTTGTGAATTCATCTGGCCTTTTCCTGAGATGGGGTTATTTAAGTATCCTATTTCCTCTTCTGTTAAGCTGGATGATTTATATTTTAGTAACTATTTATCCATTTTCATTTACAGTATCAGATTTAATGGCATATAATTGGGCAAAATAGATTCTAAAAATTGCTTTATTTTCTTTTGTAGTGACTTTGCCTAAATCATTTTTGATACTGGTAATTTGGTTTTCTTTTCAATCACATTAAACAATGGTTTATCTCTTTTATTGGGTTTTGTTTTGTTTTTTCCATAAAATCATATTATCATCTTATTTCAGTGGTTTTCTTACCTTCAATTTTATTCATCTTTCCTTTGATTTTTCATGATTTCCTACTTGGTGTTTAATTGGGGATTTTTAATTTGTTCTTTTCCTAGGTTTGTTTTTTTAAGTTGCATGCTCAATTCATTGATCTAATCTTTCTCTATTTAGCTGATATAAGTGAAGATACACATTTTCCCCTAAATACTACTTTGGCTCCCCCTTCCATAAATTTTGATATGTTGTCTCATTGTTATCATTGTTTTCTTATTTTTTAATTCTCTTTAATGAAATTGTTCTTTGACTCACTATTCTTTAGGATTTCGTTTCTAATTAATATTTAATCACTTTTCATACCCTCTTATTTTGTAATTTTTATTGCATTATGATCCAAAAATCATCTGAAAATGATGCATTTAATATTTCTGCTCTTCTGCATTTGACTGTGAGGTCAATATATACCTTAAAATATAGTCTATCTTTCTGTATGTGTCACTGCTATAAAAAAGATATTCACCTTTACTCCTTGTTTCTCTGCTTCAAATTTATTTCTTGTAAACAACATATTGAAGGATTCTGATTTAGAGTTTTTAATCTATTCTACTCTCTTCTTCCATTTATGGGGTGAATTCATCCTATTCATGGTTATGATTACTAACTGTATTTCCCTTCATCCTATTTTTGCCCTCCCTCTCTCTCTCTCTCTCTCTCTTTCTCACAACTGTTTTGCTTCTGTTCACCATCTCCCTAAATTCACTCTCCCTTCTATCAGTCCTCCCTCCATGCTTCTTCTTATCCCCCTCCCACTCTACTTTCTTATAAGGTAAGATAGATTTCTATACCCAACTGAGTGTGGATGTTATTCCTTCTTTGAACCAATACCAATGAAAGTGAGGTTCAAGCATTGCCCACCTCACACACCCCAAATTCCACCCCCTTCTGTAATAATTCTTTTGAGCCTTTATGTGAGATAATTTACCCCATTCTACCTTTCCCTTCCCAATTCTGTCAGTGCAACTTTCTCACTTCTTAATTTTGTTTTTATGGATAGCATCCCATCATATTCAATTTGCTTCTGCACCCTCTATCTATGTACACTCCTTCTAAATGCCCTGAGATAAAGTACTTACAAGTTAAAAGTATCATCTTCCTGTGTAGGAATGTAAGTTTAACCTTACTGAATCCCTCTCATTTTCTCCTTTCTGTTTACCTTTTTATGTTTCTCTTGAGTCTTATATTTGAAAATCAAATTTCCTGCTCAGCTCTGGTCTTTTCATAAGGAATGCTTAAAAAGTTCTCTATTTTATAAATATCCATTTTTCCCCAGAAGGATTATACTCAGTTTCACTGAGTAAATAATTCTTGGTTGTAATCCTAGCTCCTTTGCCTCCCAGAATATAATATTCCAAGCCTTCTGATCCTTTCATGTAAAACTGACTGTGGTTCTACAATATTTGAATTGCTTCTGTCTGGATATTTGTAGTATTTTCCCCTTGCCCTGGAAGCTCTGGAATTTTGCTATAATATTCCTGGGAGTTTATATGTTGCAATCTCTTTCAGGAGGTAACTGACATTTCTATTTTACTTCTTGTTGAATAAAATATGAGAGCTGTTTTCCTTGTAATTTCTTGTAATATGATGTCCAGACACTTTTTAAAATATGGCTTTCAAGAAGTCTAATCATTCTTAAATCACCTTTCTTAGATATATTTTTCAAGTCAGTTGTTTTCTCTTTTCTTTTTTTTTAACCCTACCTTCTGTCTTAGTATCAGTTCTAAGACAGAGGAGCAGCAAGTGCTAGGCAACTGGAGTTAAGTGACCTGTCCAGGGTAACACAGTTAGGGAGTGGCTGAGGCCATATTTGAACCAGGTCCTCCTGATTCCAGGCCTGGAACTCTATCCACTATACTACCTAGCTGCTCCCAGTTGTTCACATTTTCTTTTAGTTTTTCAATCTTTTGATTTTGAGTTACTGTTTTTTTGATGTCTCATGGAGTCATTAGCTTCTACTTGCTCAATCCTACTTTTTAAGAAATTATTTTCTTCAGTGAATTTTTAAACATCTTTTTTTTTCCATTTTTCTGTGCTTCCTTTACCATGCTGTTGACCCTTCATGATTCTTTTGCACTGCTCTCATTTCTTTTCCCAATTTTTCTTCTGCCTCTCCAATTTGATTCTTAAAATCTTTTTTTGAGTTCTTCTGGGAGTTCTTTTTGAACATGACACCATTTCACCTCTTTTTTTGAGGCTTTGCATGTAGCCATTTTTATACTGTTGCTCTCTTCTGAGTTTGTGTTTTGATCTTCTCTGTCAGAATAGTAACTCTCTAAGGTCAGGGATTGGGGGGAGGGTGGGGTTGTTCATTTTTCTAGCCTATTTCATAATTTTCAATTTTATGCTAAAGTTGGATTCTACTGGAAGGGGCATTGTCCCATGCTTCTGGCACTGGAGACACAGCTGACTGGCTGGTGGCTTTCTGGAGTACAACCTGCTTGCTGGCTTACCCAGATGCCACCTGTATGGGATGTGCTTTCCTCCTATCCCAGTGAAGTTGATTCTTTCCTACACACTTTCTAAGTTGTCTTGGTTTGGTAAATAGCCTCACGGTATCCTTCTGTTGGTTCTGCCACTCGAGAATTCATTTTGAAGCTTTTTTTCAATAGTCATTTGAAGATAGATTTGCGAGAACTCAGAAAGTTCCTGCCATACTCCACCATCTTGTCTCTGCCCTCTTGGAAGAGAATTTTCAAGTGAAATGTTTATTAGGACTCACAAAAAAGAGTGCATATTCGTTAAAATATATGGAAAGGAACCAGATGACAAGAAGGACTGAACATTTTAAAGACTGTTTTCAGAAAGTCCTAAAGAAAACAAGAGGAAATGGGACCGAAAAGATAGGTTTAGTTTTAACCAGGAATAAAAATACCTCTTATATAATCAAAAGAATGGAAGATAACCTGAGCGATAATACTGAAATTTTTCAGGAACACAAACGGGAATCTTATGTTGGATGTTTGAGTTCCTCCAAGAGTTCAGCTTTTCACTGTAAAAAGAAACTAAGCAGATATAAGTTGAGTGACCTGAAAGGAAAATGGTTCAGAACAGTCATTACTGGGAAAAAGTAAAGAACCTATAAGAGTGGATTGCCACCAATCCATCCTCTCTTAAGAGGGAATAAGTACCAATCAAATAGAGAATATAAAGTACTCAAGTGGAAAGTATCTTCATTCCCACTCTAATCTCCTACTACCCACTATGTTTCTAATACAATTTTATCATATTTATTAACATGAATTCATTGTGTAACCACAGGAGTTCAATAAATAATCACCCTACCCATATGTCTTAACTACTTAACACTATAATAGGAAAGTTCCTCCTATGTCAATCAAATCTAGCCATGTCAAGTGTGTCTACAAAAGCTACTGTGTCCATCTGTTACCTCAGCAGCTTTTGCCAAATAACTTGTCCTTAATCAAATTTCCATGGGACAAATGGCAATTTTAAAAAGTTACATCTGGCATCATAGTCCTTAAAAGACTTAAAAGACTACTGTTCGATGAAAAAGCTTCCAGCTATTTCCTGCCCAATTTCCACTTCAATATCATTCTCACATCAACACTCTCTAAAAGATGATTTTTCTCTTTCTCAAATTTGTCTCTCTAGTGTTTCACAAAACTGCATTATCTGACTTCCTTGTTTTCTCCCCATTAATAACAACTGGTGGTTCAGGCTCCTTTTTCTTAAGACATCCCACTTCAAGCACTGACATAAAAAACTTTATGTAATTTCGAAGTCTTAGGGCTAAAAGGAACCTTATCAAATATTTAGCTGAATCTCTTCATTTCATAGATGAGGAGATTTAGGCCCAAAAAGCAAGAAACTTCTCTGAGGTGACAGAGAGGACTAAAACCTAGAATTCCTGATTCCCAGCATAGGGCTCTTTCTACTAGATCAAACTAGATTCTCCATGCTTATAGCTCAGTTTCAGCTGGCCCTAGTTGTTGTTACTGAATAGGTAAATAAAAGTAGGTAACTGGAAGTGAGCTTCTATTAATGTACTCCTAATTTGTATCTCAAATATTTATTGCTTATTTTCCTTATTACAAAATGGGAGTAAGTTCGAACATACATCAGGGTATATGGACCAAAGAAACTCATTATAAAAATCTTGTCTAAGAGAGGTTCATTGTATTCATATTAGAACATGTATTTATAAAAATAGTTTTAATGAATTTAAAAGTAATTATTATTAAACAGCCCCAACTAGAAGGCCAAAAAGGATAAGATAATCTAACTTAAAAGAGAAAATAGCAAAAGATACCTATTGTTCCTTGATTATAAGCAATGACAGGTCCTGATACACTTTTTTAAAGTGTGTTTTTTAAAATGCCGAACTTAAATAAAATGAGCATTCCCATTCCTATGTACAAAACAGAATAGAAAAAGGATTATATTTAAAACTACAATTTTCCCAACTATAGCTTGCTTGTCCTTTTAAACATAAATTCACCATCTTTCAAAAGCTGTCTTTCTTTCTGAACTCTCTTTATAGATTCTTCTGTGAATTAAAGTTATTTCACTAGAAAACAAAGCATACTATATTTATAGAATAATCTAAACATCAGTATTCTCAAAAAATAATAGTGGTGTCAATTTATTTTTCAGCAAGCAAGGACTCCCCTAAATCCCTCAAAATCTAACCTCATCCCATATTTCCTCTACTCTAATGTCACCATTCCAAGATTATCAGTCATACCACAGCTTTTTCCTCACTTCTGTCCCCCTTTCCTTAAATCAAACTCTCCCTTTCTAGTATTTGTCTTGTATCTATCTATCTCATCACAGAATCTTAGAAACGAAACAGCTAATAGATGTTGTATACAAGAGACACACTTGGAACACAAAGACACACAAAGAATTGAAATGGAGGACTAGAGCAGTCTATTATATTTCAGCTGAAGTGAAGAGGGCAGGACAGGAAATCATAATCTCAGATAAAACAAAAACAAAAACAGACCTAACTGAAAAGAGATAAACAAGAAAACTATATTTCACTAAAAGGTACCAAAGACAATGAAGTAATATCAAAAAATTTTACAGCAACTTTCTCTGATAAAGGCCTCATTTCTCAAATATATAGGGAATTTAATCAAAGTGATAAAAATAAGTCATTTCCCAACTGGTAAATAGTTAAAAGGATATATACAAACAGGCAGTTTTCAGAAGAAATCAAAACTATCTAGAATCATATGGGAAAATGCTCTAAATCACTATTGCTAGGTAAAGGAAAATTAAAACAACACCTAGGGGCAGCTGGGTAGCTCAGTGGATTGAGAGTCAGTTCTAGAAACGGGAGGTCCTAGGTTCAAATCCGGCCTCAGACACTTCCCAGCCGTGTGACCCTGGGCAAGTCACTTGACCCCCATTGCCCACCCTTACCACTCTTCCACCAAGGAGCCAATACACAGAAGTTAAGGATTTAAAAAAAACAAACACCTATCAGATGACAAATGCTGGAGAATATTAGAAAAATAAGCATATTAATGAAATGCTGATGGAGTAGTGAACAGATCTGATCATTTTGGAGAACAATCTGGAACTATGCCCAAAGGGCTATAAAACTTTTATCCAACAAGGGCACTACTAGGTTTGTAGCCCCAAAGAGATCAAAAGGAAATGGGCCTATATGTACAAAAATATTTATAGCATCTCTTTTTGTGATGGTGAAGAATTAGAAATCAGGAATGAAGCTTATCAGTTAAGAGAATGACTGAACAAGTGGTGTCATACGATTGTGATGGGAGTACAATTGACCTATAAGAAATGACAAGGGGAGTGGTTTCAGAAAAAAACATAACAAGACCTATAGGAACTGATGCAGTCAAGTGAGAAGAACTAGAAGATCACAGTAACAGCAAAGTTGTAGGAATGAATGAATGTGAAAATTTTCACTATTCTTATCAATACGATGATCCAAAATAATTCCAAAGGACTTATGAAGAAAAAATGCTATCTACCTCCAGGAAAAAAAACTGATGAACTAAATACAAAAATATTTTTCCCTTTCTTTGTGTTGTTTTGTGGGTTTTGCTTTTTTTCTATAATATGACTAATACAGAAATAGGTTTTACATAATTTCACATGTATAATTGATATACTGTTTGCCTTCTCAATAGGTAAAAGAGAGATAGGAAGTAGGAAGGGAATCTAGAATTCAAAATTTAAAAAGAAAAGAATGTTAAAAATGAAAAAATAAATGATAATTTTTCAAATAAGCAGAAGAGAACAATACATTATAAAGGAAAAGATAACTAAAAGTTAACTCTAAATAATAGGAAAAAAAACAATGAAGGCCCTGGAAAAGGAATGATAATGAAACACTTCTTTCGAGTTCAATCTCTAGCCAGATTTTTCTACTTGATTTTTTTGGTCAAAATCTTTTTTATTCAGTCTGGAGATTTGACCTCACCTTCCCTCTACACAAAGAGTTGGTCTCACTATTTAATGAGACTGACCCTGACCCTCCTACAAATGCCCCCTCAAGGGCAATCAATTTCATCTCCTCTGTCTCCTCCAGCTTGGTGTACCTTTAGTCAATTCCTCCCTTAGCCTTTTCTTATCACTGGCTCCTTCTCTACTGCTAAAAAATGTCTAATTCTCCCCCTATACTTAAAAAACTTTCACTAGACCCTACCAATTCCTACCCACCCCCAAACTATTGTCTTTCTATCTCCTCCATTTCTCAGGGGAATTCTTCATAAAAACTATAATTCACCACCTTCCCTTTCTCTCTTCTTATTCCTCAATCTTTGTATTCGGGCTTCTGACCTCATTCCTTAACTGAAACAGTTCCTTTGGAAGTTATCAATGATCTTTTAATTGCCAAACCTGATAGTCTTTTCAAGCTTTATCATTCTGACCTATCTGCTATATTTGACACTTGACCACTCTCCAGGAGGGCCTGGACACTCCACTCCTTGCTCAGATTTCTGTGATACTACCTTTTTCTGGTTCTCCTAAATTGTCTGACTCCTCAG
Organism: Gracilinanus agilis; assembly: GCF_016433145.1. Classification (NCBI taxonomy): domain Eukaryota; kingdom Metazoa; phylum Chordata; class Mammalia; order Didelphimorphia; family Didelphidae; genus Gracilinanus; species Gracilinanus agilis. Next base: position 324,346,372 of record NC_058131.1, on the reverse strand, counting down.
TCTCCTTTAGTAAATTATTATCTCTTCACCACTCCTACCTTCCCCCCCCCCCCTTAGGGGTATGGGACACACAAAGCTGTTTCCTGGGATCACTTCTTTTTTCCATTCTCAGTAACCTTATCTCCCACAACCTATCATCCCGCAGCAAATTACTCCCTAATCTCTGTAATAAGCCCAGGTCTCTCCTCTGGGCTATAGACCCACCTCAATCACCACCTAGTAGATATCTCAAACTTAACAGGTACAAAACTAGACTCATTCTTTCCCCCCCAAATCCTGTCTTCTTCTAAACATCTCTGTTTCTATCAAAGACACCACCATTCTTCTAGTTTCCTAGATTTGTAAACTGTTATCTTCATTCATCCCCTCACTCTCTTCACCTGACATCCATTCAGTGGTCAAATCATGCCATTCTACATTCACAGCATCTCTCACATCAGACCCCCTTCTCTCCACTTAGAGCTATCACTTTAGTTCTGGTCCTCACTATCTCTCGCCTTGATTATCACTTACAATGAACCCAAACTACAACCCTCAAGCCCTCATCAACTCATGCCTCCCCTTCCTACCTCCATTCAATAATTTCCAAGATTTCCTTATTGCCTCCAGAATCAAATATAATATCATGTTTGGGTTTTTTTAGTCCTTTACTTTGTCTTAGAACTGATACTAAGTATTGATTCCAAAAAACGGTAAGGGCTAGGCAAGAGGATTTAAGTGACTTGCCCAGGATCACACAGCCAAGAAGTGTCTGAGGCCACATTTGAACCCAGGTTCTCTCAACCAGGCCTGGTACTCTATCCATTGAACCATCTAGCTGATCCCTGTTTGGCTTTTTAAAGGCCTTCATAACTTAGCCTCTTCTGACCTACACAATCTTCTTACATCTTACAACCCCACTCCCTTCAATCCAGTAACACTGGCCCTTCTGGTCATTTTTTTTTTTCTCAGATGACTCTCGATCTCCTGATGCCAGGCATTTTCAAGGACCTCTCACCCCTCACCTGCGTCTTCAATTAGCTCTCCCCCAAAAATACATCTGTGCTTTAAAATCACACCTCACCCTAGAGTACTATTACACACCCAAACCATCCCTTGCAACTCATAATCCCAGAATTATCTCATCATCCAAACTACCATATATGCTCTCAAGTTATCCCTAAAACTGCCTTTATACCTCCAAATCATCCCTTCACCCTATACTACCTCTTATACCCCAAAACCTGATTTTACCCCTACACTTCCAAATCATTCCTTTACCCTAAACTACCCCATTCCCTAAAACATCCCTTCACCCTATACTACTCCTACCCCACAACATCTCTTTGCCCCAACCACTCCAGTAAATACCTTCACATCGACAATATCCATCCCTTCTCATGTCTCCCTAATTCAAATTATTCCACACCCAGAATCCTCCACGTAAATTACCCCAGGCCCCCCAAAACAGATCATCCCAAATTACTTTTAGTGCCCTATATCCTTAACCCCCACTCTCTACCCTCTAACCCCCAACCTCAGTGGGGAGCCGCCAGAGCCGCGGCCCGCGGGGGGTCTAAGGCCGCCCTGCCCCGCTACCAGGCTCCTTCTCCCCACCCGCCCCAGGCCCACCTGCTGCCGTTGAGCCCCACCGGCAAGGTGGCGTCCTCCCCAAGCACCGAGTCCATGGCGGTGGCAGCGGTTGGCTGCGGGTCCCCCAGCCAAGCGGTCCCTTCCCCCCTCCAGCCCCGCGGATCGGATCGCCCAGAGTCCACTGGCGCCGCTAAAATTCAAACCCCAAGCCACCGCCCCCGCCCCGCCAGTACCGCCATCTTCTAGGGCCTTTTTTCAATCTTTTTTTTTTTTTTTTTTGACGGCTTTCTCCGGAAATGGGGCGGGGCTCCCGCGCTTCCTATGAAGCCAAAAGGGCGTGGCCAGAATCAGGGCTGTCCTAGGGAAATTACGAACGGTGCCATATTAACTGAGGGCAAAGCACCAAGGTCCCAGCAAGGGTGGAGCAGCCACCATCGTAACTGAGGGCACATTAAGCCTCAGGCGATGTGGAGCTGTCATATTACTTAAGGGCATTCAGGCTTCCTAGTTCTGCTCCTTTCAAAAGGATGAGAGAAGCCCGCGCTATGACGAACTTTAATTTCTAGAGGCAAAATCTGTCTTGTGCTACTCTAGGTCAAAGCGCCCAAATTTCTTGGGCGTAACTTATGCCAAATAACATTATATGCAAAAAACTGGCCCTGACATTTCGTTAGATCAGGAGACAACCTCACTTTAAGAAAAGCATAGCTACGAAATCCAAATGTATCGTCAAATATCGTATAAAGTGGGCAAAAAAGGAATGTCCTTTGTTTTACAAAAAATACTTCCTCAAAATACCCAAATTTGTTTATACTAATAAACATATATAATAATAATAATATTGATGTAGGTAGTGGGTTTTGGATTTTAAAGCTGGAAGAAATCTTGGGAAACGTGTGATCTAAACCTCTCGTTTTTTTACAGATAAGGAAACTGAAGCTTCCATGAAGTGAAGTGACTTATGCACAAGGTTGTACATTTAAAAAGTAACAAAATCTGAATTTGAAGGGAAGTTCTGATGCCAGATTCTGCCTTCTTTGCATGCCAGCAGAATCTCTCATTTTAATGCTGAGGAAAAGAAGAATTAACACATTTGTCCAGACATACATTTACTGTCACATCAGAGATTTGAACCCAGGTATTTCTTTTCCCAGTTCAATGCTCTTTCCACTACCTCAAGCTACTTCTCAATATACAGCTGTTCCCATTGTACACAGTAACAACAGTATTGTATGACTAACAATTGTGAATGACTTAGCTGTTCTTAGTAATACAGTGATTGGAGACAATCCCCAAGGACTCATGATGAAAAATTCCATTGACTTCCAGAGAAAGAATTGCTGGAGTCTAAATACAGACCAAAACATACTACTATATTTTGCTTTCTTTCTTTTATTTTGCTTTTTTGGAGTTCTCTGCCACAAAATGACTAGTTAGGAAAAATGTTATATATTATTGCACATAAAAAAATCTGTATCAGATGGTTTGCCATGTCAGTGAGAGAAGGGAGGAATGGAGAGAGAAAATTTGGCTCAAGAAATATTTTTGACCCAGTGGAATTGTGTGTTGGCTATGGGAGGGGGTTGGGAGGAGGGGAGGGAAAGAATATGAATCATGTAACCATGGAAATGTTTTCATAATTAATCAATAAAATAAAAATAAAATTGAAAAATATTTAATGAAGGTTTTACATATGTATACATACACACATATAGTTTTTCCCTTACTGTATTTAAAATAGGGTTCTATTTATAGAAATTCAATTTACACAAGATTTCAGGAAGACAGTTATTGTATAATACAAAGTCCTCTCCTACTACATTATAATAGACAGCACAGTACTGCAAAGTAATAATGACTTAAGTCTACATATAGTTTTACAAAGCATTTTCTCACAATAGCCCCATGAGTAAATAAGAATCCTGGTTTTAGAGAGGAGGATATTGAGAGAGAAGGGAGGTGACTTGCCTAATGTCTTTCTTCATTAATTTGCTTAATACATGCTTTCTTTATAAATGGTAAAAAGGTAGCATCTGGGGTCATGTAATATGAATGAATGTTATCCAAATTAATGAACATTAGTTATAATATTGTTATTCCCCCTTCAATAAATAAACATTTCATTGTAAGGCTAACTGCTTGAGATTATCATAGAAATAACCAGATTGTAATTTAAGGCTTATCTACACACTGTATTTCAATTTCCTCATTTGTAAATGGAAAATAAGATGCCTACTTTCCTGGGATGCTGTGAAAAACAATAAGATACCATCATATCAATGGTGTTTACTGAAGGCCTATGATACATCCAATACTTGGTGCTATTGGGGTACAAGGGATCATAGGATCATAGATATGGAGACCTTTAGAAGCCATGGAGATCAAACCTCTCTTTTTTTTTAATTTTCTTTTTTAAAAAAACCTTTAGAATCAATACTGGGTATTGGTTCTAGGGCAGAAGAGCAGTAGGGGCTAGGAAATGGGAGTTAAGTGACTTGCCCGGGGTCACACAGCTAGGAAAAGTCTGAGGCCAAATTTGAACCCAGGTCAATCCACTGAGCCACCTAGCTGCCCCCATCCCTCTCATTTTCAAATAAGGAAAGAATCCTAGGAAAAATAAGTGACTTGCCTAGAATCACACAGCTAGTGTAAGGCATGTCTTCCTGGCTTCAGCTCCAACACTCTATGAATTGTATCTTTTGGGATTGTTGTAAGGATCAAATAAAGTAATAAATGTTAAGCACTTTGAAACTCTTAAAACTCTCCCTCCTCCTCCCCCTCCCTCCCTCCCTTCTCCTCTCTCTCTCTCTCTCCCTTCTCCTCTCTCTCTCTCTCTCTCTCTCTCTCTCTCTCTCTCTCTCTCTCATATTATCTATTATACTTTATAAATGTTAACTATTATACTAAAGTGCCTTGAAAAGTAATATATAAAAAGTAATGTAGTAGAAAGTGTCATACAGAAATCCAGCTAACCCTAAGTCCTCCCAGTGAAAGTCTAGTATATAACACTTTCTTATGCATGGGTTAGACTTCTTGACTAGTGTTTCAAGATGGATATCTGATTAAATATCATGACTATAGCTCCAGGCCTTTCTCTCCCTCATTGAAAATCTGGTGCTGATCTCTAAGGGTGGTGATGGGATGCATTAAAGGTATGAAAGATGATCCTGATGAGTTCATTTCATTTGTGTCAGAGAAGGTCGACAGATCTGAGGTGAACCACCCTGGCTCATCTGATACTAGCCCAACACCTCCCCTCCAAAGAGAGGAAAGGGTGAGGCAACAAATGAGGGAAGGTGGATAAGAAAGGTTATCTCAGGAAGGAGCATGACAGTGATTTGAATCTCAAGGGTGTTAGCCTGGGGACTGAGTGAGAGCCTAGGGTTGAAGAACATTACACCACTACTATATGCTTTTTTCTAAAATGGATAATATTCAATGTAAAATATCCACAAAAATCACAGAATATCTAAGTTTCAAAGGTTATCTAGTCAAACCCTTACTTGAGTAAGTCTTTCCACAGTATAGATTAAGCCTAAAAATGAAACTTATAGAAGCAGCTAGGTGGGTCAATAGATAGAGCCTGGAGATGGGGGGTCTTGGATTCAAATATAGCCTCAGACATGTCCTAGTTGTGTGATTCTGAGCAATCCGCTTAATCCCCAGTTGCCAGAAAAGGTAAGGGGAAGGAAGGAAGGAAGGAAGGAAGGAAGGAAGGAAGGAAGGAAGGAAGGAAGGAAGGAAGGAAGTGAATCTGTGAGTATTTTAAGTGCTGTTTATTTTGCAGAGCCACACATGCCCATTCATCCTCCTTCAATTATGTCAAACCTTAATAGTTTAGAATGCAATTAGAACTAAAGTCTATAAATATGAATACCAAGAAAATATAATTACTCCTATATATTGCATAGTAGTAGCCTTGGCTAGAACCCACACATGTTTAAGCAACAGAACTTTCTTAGGCTTACATGAGTATTCAGCTTCAGAGTCAATCAAACCTTCCATCTCTTCATTAACTTTCCACAGTAAACTAGGCCTGATTAACGATCCATCGTGTATATACCTATCTGTTTACTCATTGTATCTCTTCCCTAGCCTCTGTCCCCAGGCAGAATTTCCCATTAGGGCAGTAACCTAACTCAGCACATAGCACATTACTAGCTACTAGCAAACACTAAATAAATGTTTCTTGGGCTGGATAAGATTGGCTGAACTTTATTCGTTCTTCTCAAGGGGAAATCTCTATCATCACAAATCACATTGATGTAGTACTTTAGTGCAAGTATTGGCATTTCTTTTTACAGCGAAGGAAAATGAGGCTCAGAGAGACTGAATGACTTGTCAAGACCACACAGCCGCTAAATGTCAGAGCCAAAACACAGACAAAGGTCTCCTAACCCCCAGTCTCATGTTCCTCCTAGTATATTCACTGCCTTTCAAGGTTCTTTTCTCACAACAGCCCTCTGAAGTTTCTGTTCAGTTTTTTCAGAGGTATCTGACTCTATGTGACTCCATTTGAGATTTTCTTGTCAAACATACTAGAGTGGTTTGTTATTTCCTTCTCCAATTCATTTTGCAGATGAGGAAACTGAGGCCAACAGGGTTAAGTGACCTGCCCAGGGTTACACAGCTAATACATGACTGAGGCAGAATTTGAACTCAGAAAGATGAGTCTTGCTGACTCCAGGTCCAACACTCAATCCACTGCATCACCGGCTGCAGTAATTTTACTTGTCTCACAAGGCTGTGGTGAGGAAAGGTCTTCGTAGTCTCATATATGTGTGTAAACCTTTAAGTGCTTTAGAAATGTAAGTTATTATTGTTACTTGTTACCTCACAGGAAGAAACTAGATGGTACAGTGGATAGAATGCTGGGCCTGGAGTCAGGAAGACCTGAGTTCAAATCTGACCTCAGATACTTACTAGCAGTGTGACCCTGAGCAAGTCACTTAACCCTGTTGGACATAGTTTCCTCATCTGTATCAAAGAAAGAAATGACAAACCAGTTCAAGATCTCTGCCCAGAAAATCCTAAAGAGTCATGAAGAACTAGATACAACTGAATAACACTAACAGAAAAGCCCCAGGGGTACAGGAGATAAAGACCCCAAGAAGATCACAGAGGCATAAGATTTTCTAAATAAAAATTGAACCTAAAAGTGATCTAGTCCATTCCCTTCATTTTTTTCCAGATGAGGAATCTAAAGTCAGAAATACAAATCAACTTTTCAAAAGTCACACAGCTGACAGGTAGTGAAACCAGTATTTCCAAATCAGCCCTTATTCTAAAGCCAAGTCCAATACTCTTTCCACTGTACCATGAGATATGCTGCTCTCAGCTGCCATCTTTTCCCTAGGAGGAATCCTGGCAAACCTAAGATAAGGCCCAGGGCACTAGCAAACTGGCTTAGAGACCTACCAGCTTGAACTTTAAGATCTGCCAATAGATCTTGATTTATTTAGCCATTCCACAAATATCTTTTAACCCCAAGATAACAAATATCTTTAACAACAAGACTTGTGCTCAACACTGGGAATACCAAAAATGGACAATTTAATTTTGTCTTTGTATTCTCAGTGCTGAGCATGGTACATAATTAAGCTTAGTAGATGCCTAATAAATGTTTGTTGATTGATCAAGGTGACCCAGACACTGTTTTCAAGGAATTTATAGGCTAATGGGAGAAAATACTTATCTTGCTATAACATGTGATGGGAGTGCAAGGGATATTGGTCAAAACACTGGGATTTGAATCCTGATTTTTCTACCTAGTTTATGCTTAGCCAAGTCACTTAGCCTCCAAGGGATTCATTTGCAAAATGAAAGGGTTAAACTTTACTAAATGATATCCAATGATACACTTTCTAGTTCTAAATCTATGTTTGTTGTCATCATCCCTCCAGTGTGATAGAAAAGAAAGTGAGATAAATTCAAAGGAGAAGTCTAGGAAGGTGTTCAGAAAAATTTGAGTTAAGAAGAGATCACTCTCAATCTGGTGGTTGTGGTGAAGTGGAAAGGAGTGGGAGGTCAAGAAAGGTTTTATGGAAAGGGTAGTACTTTGTAGCATTTCTCTGATAATTAACTTGTCAATCAGTGAACTGATCTAAGCCATACTCAAAAGTCACTAACATGATCCAGTGGCATCACTATTAGGTCTTTAACCCAAAGAAATCAAAGAAAGAGGAAAAGGACCCATTTGTGCAAAAAGATTTATTCACATCCTTTTTGTTGTAGCAAAGAACTGGAAATTAAGGGGATGCCCATTAATAGGGGAATGTTTGAATAAATTATAATGTATGAATGTAATGAAATTTTATTGCACTATAGAAAATATTGAAAAGAGGAGCATCAAAGAAACATTGGGACACTCGTATAAACTGATGCATAATGAAGTGAGCAGAACCTGAAAAATAACTTATATGACAATATTGAAAAGAGAAACAACACAGAAAGCCAAGAAATCTGATCAATAAAAGGGCAACTTCAATTCCAGACTACTGATGATGAAACATGCTATCCACTTCCTTTCAGAGAAGTGAAAGACTCAGTATGCAGGATGACATTTTTTGTATATGCCTGTTATGGATTTTAGCTTTTCTTGACTAGATTTATTTGTTAAAAGAATTTTCTTCTTTTTAAAAGAGGAGGCAGTTGGGGCCAGGGATTGGTAGGAGTTGGGTAACAAAAAATGAGAAAGGAATCCAGAAGAATTACAGATAAGCACCTTTGAAAGTTACATGTGAAATGTATTATATATATTTTTAAACAGAGCAAGCTTAATAGGATGTCTGTTTCATGTACAGTCTTTTCCTCTTCTACAATGCTTCTGGAAATGTTCATTTTATTTGTTTTTTGTTAAGTTCAAAACATAGGAAGAAGGAAGGAAAGAGGAAAGAGGGAAGGGAGGAGAGAAGGAAGGAAGGAACGAAGGAAGGAACAAAGGAATAAAGGAATGAAGGGAAAGGGAAAGGAAGAAGACGTAATTTCTGAGTTGGGCCTTGAAAGAAAAATGACTGCAAACAGGAATGAGGCAGGAGGAGAAGAGAAGGGGAAGGAGAGGTGGTTCATTGTAATCTTAAAGATCTAATTTTAAGCCATCAAAATTGAATATTCAGTTCAGTTCCATCATTTTACAAATATTCAAGTGCATTTGTGATCTCAAAAATATGAGAGTGCCTTTCAATGAAATCCATCTCAACCTATCCATGTCAACCATTCCTTGTCACTTTTGTCTATGTTCTCCCAAAATTTCAGAGTCTCTATCCAACCTGCTGGAAAACTTCCTCACATTCTCTGGACATCACAAGGGTATGTAGAGAACACTCTTACACTCCTCCTCTATTGTTTTTCTCATGTGACCAGTTGATGTCTTTCTCTCCTACAACTTCTACATGTATCCTTTTCTCCTTTTCTTCAGGGTTCCTTTTTGGTTGCATATTGTTGCCTACAGTACATGATGTGTTTAAAAAAAAAAAAAAAAGACTTTTCTTCTGACTTAGAATCAATACTAAGTATTGGTTCCAAGGCAGAAGAGCATTAAAGGCAAGGCATTTGGGGTTAAGTGTCTTATTACATAACTAGGAAGTATCTGAGACCAGATTTGAAACCAAGACCTCCCATCTCCAGATCTGGCTCTCTATTAACTGAGCCACTTAGTTGCCCTTACATAATGTGCTTTTCCACTATCCTCTGAGTATACTCACCTTTAGTTCTTCATGGAGATGGTATTCCATCTCTCACCGACATCAAGCAACACAAAGAAAAGATAGATTTTTGCTTTTTTGGGAAATTGCTGATAATCTACAATTATGTCTATGGTGACACTCATTCTCTCAGAGTGAGGCTGGCTACATCTACCCCAAACGTTCTAAAAGTATGTCTGAGGGGGCTTTGGGAGGAGATTATTCTCTAATTCTATTAGTTTGAGCCCTCATCCTGGGATGTTCTCCCCTGTGTTAATTTGCAGCAAATAGCATACCACTTTCAATGATCAAATTAACATCAGTTAGCTTTTACAAAGATACTAATTGGGAAGATATAACAAAGACAAAAGTTTAAAAGCATCCTTCCTTCTCCCTGTCCCAACACCTAGAGACACACTCTCTCCTACGTTATTTTTATCTTGGAGAAGGTGGGCTCAAACTTAAAGCAGTTTCTACATAGTATTTGTCCCATCTACTTCACCTGTATATATCATATAGTTAATATTATTGGGATGGGTCATATGGAGTTCTAGGTATTATACTCTTCACTGACCGACCTCTGGAAAATCCTGGCTTGGACTCCAGTTTCTAGACTTCTGGTGACTCTCTCTCCTGATTTTCAAAACTCACGAGGTCATATTCATCTTCAATATTCCTCCACCTAAAATCAGGAAAAACTAGACCCAAAAGAGACAGAAGCAACAGCAGAACCAAGCACCCCAAAATTCATGCTGAGTCCAGGTGAGAAAAGACCTCTGAGTTTTTCTCCATCTGGAGGCTTCCTCTTTCTTGAACTCTAGCTGGGCGGGAAAGAGCCAGCATAAAAGACTTGTTTTGGATAGCTAGTAGCTTCCAAATGCACCCCGGTTCCAGTTCAGCTGTCAATCAAGAGCATGTTTCTTCACATGATGAGCAAGCAGGGACCAGTGAGTATCTGTGCCTCTTCTATGTGAGGCTTTCATCATCCAGCCCCTAGTATATAAATATTAGCTTAATAATATAACACAATATTCTGGGATTTATAAAGTGCTTTCCTCACTACAACTCTGTTTTTCAGGATTGCTACAGCTATTTTATGGATGAAGAAATTGAAGCTCAAAGACCCTGATTTGCTCAAAGTCAAGGAGCTGATTAGTGTGAAAGTCAGAACTTGAACCCAAGACCCCTGACTTCAAGCTCACTGTTTTTTCCACCACACAAATGAGGAATAGGGGTTGCAAACTTGTCCAGGATCACATAACGAGTCAGTGGAAATGGTGGAACTAGAACCAAGGTGTCTCCCAGTTGACTCAACCTGAAGACAAGCTAGCTGCCTCTACTGTTAAAAATGGTAGGGACAGCAGGCAGCTGGGTCACTCAGTGGATTGAGAGCCAGGCCTAGAGACGGGAGGTCCTAGGTTCAAATCTGGCCTCAAACACTTCCCAGCTGTGTGACCCTGGGCAAATCACTTGACCCCCATTGCCTAGCCCTTACCACTCTTCTACCTTGGAGCCAATACACAGTATTGACTCCAAGACGGAAGGTAAGGGTTTAAAAAAAAAATGGTAGGGACACTCTTCTTCCTCACCTCAGCACTTTAGGGTCCACAGTTTGCCTGAAGATAGACCAGCACCAACTGCTGCCACTAAGGGGAACCTTAGTCCTTTCCTTCCCTAGCCAACCCCTCATTTTCCCATTGCCCCATTACCCTCAGGCATAGGATACCTACTGTCAGCTGGTCACTGACCTCCCCACAGGCTACCTGTGGCTGGTGGTGTCCCAGTCTTTGTAGGAGACTATCAGCTCCTGTTAGTAATTCATCACAATTTCTGGAAGCTTCCTCATTTGACCTCTTAGTTTTCCTGCCCAAGTTCTATCTGTCATAAAATGAACATAAGTATGAACCTCCCTTATATGTTGTCTTTCCCAGTTAAAACGTGGGCTCCTTGAGGGCAGGGACTATTTCATTTTCCTGTCTGCTTCCCCATTGTTTAGCCTAGTGCTTCAACCACAAGAAGTGTATGAATAATAACATATCATAATATTTTATCATAATATATTTTATATTGCACAATGCATAATTATATCACAATATATTTCGTGTAATATATAATTATAATAGCATAACATATTTCATATTTAATATCAACAATAATTACTCTTCCATTTCATTCCATAATATTCTATAATTCCTATCAAATGGGGTGCTAACATTTCTCCTGGGACTCTGGCAGACCAATTCCAGTTTCCTGCTCTTATGATTATACTGAATTTAGAATAGTGAAAACTGTGAGGAGTATTTAAAAAAAAAAAAAAAAAAAGAGGTAGACATGGGCTTCCCAATTCAGTTATCTTGTGCAGAGAATAGCCAAAGGGCAAGAGGACCTGGTGTTTTGCCAGAATAATTTACTTAATTGCCTGTTGCTTTGTTGGCTTGTCTTCTGCAGCCTGAAAGGGAGATGTTTGTTCCTCAAATCACGTGTGTAACTCACATCATCATCCCTGGCGGCACACCGTGTCTATTTTATTCTACGGTAATTGACCACTGATGTCATGGAGTGTGCATTGCAAGGGTTCCACTGCCCTCTCCTGGAATCAGAGGAGTATGTCTGATTCCCTGCACATTCCAAACACCCAGGTTTTCCTGTCTGATCAGAAAACATTAGAACTGGAAGGAAGCTGAAAAATAAAGCCCTAGTCCCTCATATTTATAATGAAAGAGGTCCAGAAAGGGGAGGTGGTTTACCTTAGGTTCACACACTAGGAGACCAGATTTGAACCCTCATCTAGCTTCCTTCCCATTAAATCCCATAGCTTCTCCAAGAGATATTTTTGCTAGCAAGTTTCTTTCTATTCCCATACTGCCTCTGGTTGCAGTGTCATTTCTTGTCTAAACAGAGCCTTAGATAAGGCTGGATCCTTGGTTCTTTCTGTTCAACATTATTTTAAAAAATCAATGGCCTGGATGAAGGCATAGATGATGTGCATATCAAGTTTATACATGATACTAACTAAGAGAAACAACTAAGAAATGGAATTCAAAAAAGTTTGAACAAGTTAGAATGATGGGTAGACTCTAAGAACATGAAACTTTAATATAAGGTCCTACACTTGAGTTTAAAAGAATAAATTGCTCTAGGAGGGCAATGGATTGGTAGGAGGGCACTGAACTAGGTAGTTCAGTGGATTGACAACCAGGCCTAGAGATGGGTGGTCCTGGATTCAAATCTGACCTCAGACACTTCCTAGCTGTGGGACTCTGGGCAAGACTATTACCTATATATTGCCCATACTGCCTAGCCCTTATTGTTCTTCTGCCTTGGAACCAATACATAGTATTGATTCTAAGATAGAAGGTAAGGGTTTGTTTTTGCTTGTTTGTTTTGTTTTTAAAGAAAGAAAGAAGAGAGGGGGAGAGCTGGGTGGCTCAGTACATTGAAAGCCAGGCCTAGAGATACTTCCTAACTGTGTGACCCTGGGCAAGTCACTTAACCCCCATTGCCTAGCCCTTAACACTCTTCTGCCTTGGAACCAATATACAGTGTAGGTTGTAAGACAAAGGGGAAAGAAAGAAGGAAGGAAGGAAGGAAGGAAGGAAGGAAATTACAAATTACTACAAGAGAGAATAAGGGATAGAGGAATACAAAGTCAGGCAATAGTTCATATAACGAAGATCTGGGAATTTAATGGATTTTGAGCTTAATAAGAATTCTCAGAACCTCTCACAGTTCGGGACTGCATTAATAGAAGTAAACTGTTCAGATGAAGGCAGGTGATAGCTTCTCTATCCTTTGCCCTGGGAAGATCAAATCTTGAGTATTGTATTCAGTCCTGAGCACTCCATTTAAGATAGATCTTGACAATAGATGAGAATGACCCTAATAATGAAGAATCCAGAAATCATGCTATCTTCCTTTCCTAGGAAAAGTTTAGCCTGGAGAAGAGAAAATTTAGGAAGGATATGATTACTATCATCAAGAATTTGAAAGGTTGTCACATAGAAGAAGGAATAAGCTTTTTCTACTCTACCCTAGAGAGAGTTAGGAGAAAGGAATTGATGTTCTTGGAGGGGGAAGATTTCAACTTAATATAAGAGAGGCAGGTCAACAAGTATTTATTAAAAACCAAAACAAATTCCTGATCTCAAAGAGTATGCAATCTAAAGGGAATGTAATCAACTAGGTACAAACAAGATATATACAGGATCAATCGAAGATAATCTGGGAAGGGACTACCATTAATGGGTTCTAGAAAGAAAGATTTCTCATACAAGGTGAGATTTTAGCCAGGAGTTGAAAGAAGTCAGAGAATCCAACAGGCAAAGACAAGAAGCGAGAGAATTCCAGGCATGGTGGACAAATAGTGAAAATTCACCTTAGGAAATTGTTCCAAGCAATGGAACCCAAAATGAAATGGGTTGTGCTCATAGGTAGGTACCCATAGGAGAAAATCTTCAACTAGAAGCTGAAAGATCACATATAGGGGATGTTATAGAAGGGATTCATGCATTAATTAAAGGATTGACCTCCATAAACCATCTCTGAGTCCCTTCTACCTCAAGGAATCTTTGATTCTAACTTGGTGCCCATATTATTTAAAGTTACTCCACCAAAATTTCAAAGGTTGGTTGCTCTTGAGGCGGAGATATCAAGAGGAAGTCAAGAGAACCACAGATTCATAAAGCTATAAGTATAATAGCCTAATCCTTTCATTTTATAAATGAGTAAACTGGGGTCAAGAAAGGAAAGTGAAATGCTCAAGGTCCTATAAGTAATTAGTGGCCCAAATTTATTTCTGCTGATTCCTAATTTCTCCCCATCACTGATTTTATTCTGCCATTTAAAATAGAGAAATACTCTATTTACTCATCTACCCATATTGTCTCTCTTTTTTTAGTTTCAGCACCACCATGAAAACTAGCTCCCTTCTATGTAATGGACATGGACTGGTCCAGGGACTTTCATGAATTAAGTGTCATTTATCTTCAAAAGGCATTAGTAGGAGAGACCAAAATTCCAACCTCTACTTTAAAAAAGAAAAAAACTGAAAAGTTAAGTAGCATGGCCCTCAACTATCTTTCTAGACTTCTTATATTTTTCTTACCTCCATTTACTATGATCCAGTGACATAAGAATCTTTACTCTTCCTTGAAAGACATTTTATCTCCTGACTCTGGGGCATTTCATTGGCCGACTCCCATGCCTGAGATACTCTCCCTCCTCTTCACCACCTCCTGACTTCCAGTATGAAAAAAAATCTTACCTTCTATAGGAAGCCTTTCCAGATCTTTCTTAATTCCACGGCTTTACCTCTATTGGTTATCTCCAATTCATCCTGTATATATCTTCTTCATCTGTAATTCTTTGTATATTATTTCCTCCACTCCCATTAGATTGGGAGCTCTGTGAGGGCAAAGACTATCTATTCCTTTTCTTTCTATCTTTAGGAACTAGCATAGTGCTTCTTCACTGTATTAGGTACTTAACAGACTAATAATTTCATTTGCATTATCATTACATTTTCATAGTCATTGTGGATATGAGAGCATAGCCTTCAGATTTCCAGTGGTTAATGTACATTTTGTAAGAGCATGGGAGCAAAAAGCCATTTAGACTTTGATTGGCCACATTTACATATGAAAAGGTCAAGAATGAAGTTGAGCAATTCACAGAGTTGTTGATGGGCCCAGATTATGTTAGTACTTTTCTCCAATAACTGTATTATATGGGGAGTCCTGAACCTCACAGTCCTATTTAATAATTGGTAGGCAAATTATCATTATCTCTTTTATAGTCTAGCCTGTAGAGATGAACAATTGGGAAGTGTACAGGAAAGTAACCATATACTAGAGTGAAGACTGACAATGGCTTAGATCCAAAAAAGCAGTCAAAAGATAAAATTAAGTCTAGGGTTCTTAACTCTCTGGGACAACCCTGCTCTCCCCTCTGCTCAGGAGATGGCAAACCTCAGAGAGGGAGCAGAACTTCTACTGGTCCCAGGATAAAAATATCTGCTCTTTCCAAAAGAGGATAGCAATAATTTAGCCCAGGATTTTAGCTGAGCTTGAAGCTGAAGACAGTGGAGACTGCAGTTGAATGGTAACTAGCAGATCATTATCTGGCAAGCCAAGTTTGGTGGCGAATATGAAACCAAGGACAGCAAACGAAACCCAAAGACACCAATTATCTTGCAGTCCTCCAAAGTGATTTCTTCCTCCTTAAACATGCCTTGACCACATGTGTTTCCTACAAGTGTGTCTTTCTTCGTGTGACCTCTTTGTGTGTCCATTCTCCCTACTGATGATGAGGTATCTATAGGAGAGTACAAGAGGAAATTGAAAATTTTTTTTACTATGCCAGTTCAGTAAATGCCTTCATTTGAGTTGATCATTTCCTCTGGCTGACTATTGGAAGGTAAACACACCAGTGGGGACTTGTGAGCTAGAATTTTAGTTGGCACATTTGCACCTGGATTCATCATAAGCAGAATCTAATTTATGAATGTGAATAGAGGTGGAGAGTCCAAAAGGGACACTATGTGAAATTTTTTCCTATTTCTTCTTGTTTTACTTTGCCTTATGCCTTCCCATGTTTCTCTGAGATCATCATACTTATTTGTTATAGTAAAATAATATTCCATTATACTCATAGATCACTGTTTAGCTATGCCCCGGTTCATGGATATCTATTTTGTTTCCAGTTTTTTTTTGCAACAAGAAAAATCCACTCAAGTTCTCCTCTCCAGGCTTCATGGTGGAGTGGAAGTATTGCTGGATTCTAGAAGGCAAGGTCAGTGGAGTCAGATTCTGATAGGTACTTTGAAATTGCAAAGTCTTCAAGGATTGCACAGATCTTATGATGGAATCATATGTCTACTATCCAAAGACTGAACTAAGTTCAGGAAGCCTCATCATTATGTTAGCTGCAGTGAGATTTTTATTTTTTGGCCACAACTATTGGAGATTACCTACCAAGACATAGAAGGATTGTGATCTATGTGGAGTGAATGCACCTATATATGAAATCATAGCTTCTTGAGAGATAAAAAGAATTTTACTCCTTTGAAGGAAATCCTTATAGATGCAGAGAGCCCTGGTTTTCACTGGTCCTTTAGGTTAAAAATGTCCCCTAAGTAACATTCCCTTGTCCTGATTTTTCTTTTCATTTGCCTTCATGTTACTATCCCCAGTGCTTTGTACATAGTCAAGTCGGTCAGGAAATTAGCTTTTTTTTTTTTTTTAATTTAAACCCTTACTTTTTGTCTTAGCAACAATTCTAAAACAGAAGGACTAGGCAAACAAGATTTAGGTGATTTGCCCAGGGTTATAAAGGAAGTATCTGAGGCCAGATTTGAATTCAAGTCCTCTTGACTCCAGGCCTGGTACTCTATACACTGTGCCATGTAGATGCCCCAGAATTAACATCTATTAAGTGCCTACCATGTGCCAGTCACTGTGTTAAGAACTGAGAATATAAAGGGAAAAGACAGTCCCAAATCTCAATGATCTCATATAATATGCATACAACATTACATAAACAAGATGTATATGGGATAAATTAAGTGTCATCTTAGAGGAAAGGCACTATGAAGGAGAACTAGGAGAAGTTTCTTGCAGAAAGTGAAACTTTAGCAGTCCTAGGCAAATTGAAAGACTGCCGTTGGCTTCTGTGAAGAAGGGGGAATGACAGGAATTGACATGGAAAAAAGGAGCATAAAAAGAAGAGACCAGCATGGTCTAGATTCATTCCTTTCCTGGTTTCTGGAGAGACTGATTCTGGAGATTCATTCCTTTCTGGCATTTAGAGTGAGTGGCTGAGATTCCTGCCTTGGCTTGGAGGAGACCTTTTCCCTGGATCCTGCATTGGCTTGCTGAGTGAGTGGCTGATATTCCTGCCTTGACTTTGTAGGAGGCTGTATTGATGGAACTCTAGCTGAAGACATCACTGGGACCTCTGGCTGAGGATTACCAGGAAATCCATGTGGAGACAAGGGATTGAGGGAAGCCCTGCTGGGGCTGAGTCAGACACCAGAGTAGCACTTAGGGTGGTAGACTAGACAATTCTCTACCTTCTTCTTACATTTTTCCACTTTCACTCTTTGCACCTCTTTGTAAATAAAGCTACTAAAAGTCATTTTGACTTAAGCTGTAATATTTTTAAATTGGTGACCACAGTATTACTTTATAATTCTCATATTTAGTTAAAGGCCCTAAATTTATCTCTTACAAATAGCAAGGAGGTCAGTTTTATTGGATTACAGGGTACAGGGTTGGAGGAGAAGAGATGGACATTAAAAGGGGAAAAGACCAGAAAGGTAGCAAGAGATAAGGTTGTAAAGGGCTTTAAACATAGAGAAGACTTTATATTTGATCCTGAAAATGACAGAAAGCTACTGGAGTTGATGGAATGATGATGGCATTGTCAGTTCTGAGTTCTGGGAAGATTATTCTGACAGCTTAGTTTTCCTGGATTGGTGTGGGGAAGGGGCTTGAGGTAGGGAGACAATTAAACAGGGACCATGGTAATAATTTAGGGTGAGATGATGAGGATTGGACAAGGTGGTGTCAAGATCAGAGAAGAGAAGGGATGTTACAAAAAAATAGATTTTGGCAACAGTTTAGCTATGGAGGGTAAGAAAGAATGAGAACTGTAGGTTAACAACAACTAGTTTGAGAGAGCCTACCTTACTAGGAGGGATGATGGTACCTTGGACAGTAATAGAGAAGTTAGAAAAAGGGGAGAGTATGTGAGGGGGAAGATAATGATTTTAGTTTTTGATATGTTGAATTTAAGATATCTATGGGACATCCAGTTCAGGAAGCCTAATAGGCAGTTAGAAATCTAAGGCTGGAGGAAAGGAAGGGGGTTAGGAATGGGCAAGTAGATCTAAGAATAATCTGCAGAGAAATAATAGCTAAAATCATGGGAGCTGATAAGCTCACCAACTGAAATAGTATAAAGGGGGTAAAGAAGAGTACTCAGAACAGAGCTTTGGGGAACTCTCAAAGTTAGAGAGTGTAACACAAATGAAGATGATCCAGTAATGGAGTAAGAGAAGGAATAATCAGGAAAAAAGGTGGAGAAACAATAGAGCCATGTCATGAAAACCTAGAGCCAGGTCTGGAGACTTGGGGGTCCTGGGTTCAAATCTAGCTTCAGAAACCTAGCTGTGTGACCCTGGGCAAGTCACTTAACCTCCATTGCCTAATATTTACTGCTCTTCTGCCTTGGAACCAATCCTTAGTGTTGATTCTAAAACATAAGGCAAAGGTCTTAACAGAAAAAAAGGAGAGAGAAAGAAGAGAATCAGAGACAGGGTGATTGACAGTTGTCAAAAGTTATTTTTTTGTTTGCTCTTTTATATTTCATTATTTTTATTTTTCAATTAATAAGCACATACAAATTAACATTCACATTAGGCAAATTTTTTAAATTTGAAAAATATAAAGTCCTCAATATATAGCTACATAGTTCAACAAAAATTAATTCCTACATTAGCTATTTTTGGAAATGTATTTTACTGCATTTTAAGTTCACTTCTCTCAGGAGGCAAGTGGCATATTTTAACTTCATTCTTTTCAACTCATAGTTTATCGTTGTATTGATCAAAGTTCTAAAGTCTTTCAGAGCTGTTTTCCTCTATAATGTTGCTTTCATTGTATAAATTGTTATAGTTCTTTTCATTTCCGTTTGCATGAGTTTGCAGAAGCCATTCCAGTTTACTCTAAAACAATTTGTTTCATCATTTCTTATGGCACAATAACATTCTGTTATACTCACATACCACAATTTGTTTAGCCATTCCCCAATAGCACATCTTCATAGTTTCCAATTTTTGACTGCCATGAAAAGAATTGCTATAAATATTTTTGTATGTAAAATTCATTTTCCTTTTTCTTTGACTTCTAAGAGGATAGAAGACTACTAGTGGCATGATAGGATCAAAAAGTATACACGGTATAGTAACTTTCTGGGCTTTGTTCCAAACTGCTTTCCAGAAAGCCTGGGCTAATTCACTGGAAGAAGGATCATATCTGTTTTCCTATAGCCTATCCAACATTTGTCATTTTCTTCTTTTGTCATTTTTACTCATCTTATAGGCATGAGAAGCAGCCTTACTGTTGCTTTATTTATTTGCATTCTCTAATTATTAGTGATTTAGAGTATTTTTCATATGGTTGTTGATATCTTGGATTTCTTCCTTTGAAATCTGCCTATTGACCATGTATCTACTTGAAAATGGATTTCAGTCTTATAAAGATTACTTAGTTCCTTGTATGTCTTAGATATTAGATTTTTATTAGAAAAACTTGTTGCATTAGAAGAGTCTTAATTATCACTTTTTCAATTGGTCTGAGAGCAGAAACTGTTTTATTTTTAATCTCTGTATCTCTAGCATCTTCCTGAATTGAACTGAATCAGAACTCCTTGACTGAAGCTTCTCTTCCAGGCACAGAGGCATTTTGGGCTTGGTTTGAGTGTTTATATACTCCAACTTTCCACCTTCCTGCCCCCCAACAGCCTGGAACCATTGTGGAAAGTTTATACATATCTTAAGTTGTCAAGAGATCTTAAAATTCTGTCTAAATACTAAACTAGAAAGATCAAAATCTCCATTAACTAGACATATTTTGCTGATCAAAGCCTTGGCTGGGCACACACTTAATTCTCACTGGTCTAACTTCTGAACCACAAGGACTTTGGTAGAATCTGTATCAGAGAACAGCCCTATCCAGTGCATTAACCTTATTTATAGGAATCTTGCTTCCAGCAAGTTAGTCCTCCTTCCTGGAATAAAATACATCTGCATCTATTTACTACAGATTTACTTCAAGGCCATGAAGATGGTGACAACGATGATATTATTTAACATTTACAAAGTAGGGGGCAGCTGGGTAGCTCAGTGGATTGAGAGTCAGGCCTAGAGACAGGAGGTCCTAGGTTCAAATCCGGCCTCAGACACTTCCCAGCTGTGTGACCCTGGGCAAGTCACTTGACCCCCATTGCCTACCTTTACCACTCTTCTGCCTTGGAGCCAATACACAAAAGTTAAGGGTTTAAAAAAAAAAGGAAAAAAAAAAAAACATTTACAAAGTACCTATTATGTGCCAGTCATTGGGCTAAGTGCTTTACAAATATTATTAGATCCTCTCAACAGTCCTGGGAATACTATTATTTTCCCTATTTTAGAGATGAGAAAACTGAGGCAAACAAATTAAGTGATTTGCCCAGGCTCATGCAGTTAGTAAACATCTGAGGCTGTATTTGGACTCGGGTCTTCTAATCTCCAGGCCCAACACAGGCCACCTATGTGCCTCCCCCCCCCCCAACCACTCCAACCCAATAAAAACCTTCCCTAAGCCCCTATGAGGAACCAATAGCAGTAGTTAGAATTGCCAGAAAGTGAAATGGGCTGCCTCAAGGGTTCCTGAATTCAAGGGAACAAGAAGGCTTCAGCAGACGCCCATTACTGCCCTTCCAGTCACTCAGGTTTATATCCACTGTGTCTGGCACATCATAGATCCTCAATAAATTCTCATTGAATAAAACTGAACTGAATTAATTTGAGAGTATCCAGAGAACAGCAGAGAGAAGGAGAGTAAAATTGCCAAAGGCATTTAATTAAAAGGAAATTGCTTAAATTCATTTTAATGTTATACTATGAAGGGGCTAGAATATATCTCTTATTGCCTTTTGTACAGAAAGGACAGACTTGTCATAGGAAGACACTCGGTCCTAGATTTAGAGCTAGACAGGACCTTAGAGACCTCAGCTTTACAGAGAAGAGTTCCATGAAGCCAGAGAAAAAGGGGAGACAGCACTGGACCCTCAAGGAGAAGATTATATGCGATCTCAGAAAAGCCAGCAACAGCCTTCTGATATATCGAATCACAGGTTTCACCTGGGATCAAGAAGTCACTAAAGTCCCTTATACGAGTTGGAGTAGCAGTTAGGTGCGATAATGGATAATGTATTGGGCTTCCAGTCGGGAAGACTCAAGTTCAAATCCTGCTTCATTCACTAGTTATATGACTCTGGGTAAAGACAACTAACTTTTCTTGATCTGAGTTGCCTCATCTGTATAATGGGGATAATAAATAGTTGCATCTACCTCCCAGGATTGATGTGAGGATGAAATGAAATAATATCCGTAACATTCTGCATGAATCTTAAAGTGATATATAACCATTGTAGCTGTAATCACTCTTAAAATCATGACCTGCCATACAACAAAATGGGGCAAAAAGAATGGTATTGAAATAAGACCTCTTTCCTTCCCAAAGAATGCTTTATATAACAGTCTTTGGAGATGCCATTCTCTCTCTTCTCCCTGTGAGAACAAGAAGGTTTGACATAGAAGAGAGTGGGAGCTTTGAAAATGCCAATCCTAAGGGGAGAGGCTGTGGCAGCTGTAGAGCTGAGATTTCAGACCTCACTAGGAGTTATGGAGATTGACCCACTTGGGAATTTTAAAGCTTAATCTTTTACTTTCAACTTCATATGGTAAACATGCTCTATTCTATATTTGAGCAATTTGTCCTTTAACGACTTTCACACAAAGTTGGGAAGGAAATGAGAATCCCAAAATATGGATGAACATAAGCCAAATTATGAACCATTGTTGGAAATTTCCACAACCTAAACTAGACTGGATCGAACCCGAGATGAGCCCACTAAAGGGAAGACTGGAGCTTGAGAACTCTGCCACCCCCCACCTCCCAATTTGTATGTCTTTGTAAAGGGAAATAGAATAGGTTTGAGTCCATGGGGCATCTTGATTAGAACATTAAGATTCAGTTGTTGAGGTCAGGGAAGTAGCACGGTGGAGAAAGTTCTAGGTCTGGAGTTGGGAGGACCCAGGGTTAAATTTGGCCTCAGCCACTTCCTATCAGTGTGACCCTAGGCAAGTCACTTAACCCCAGTTGCCTAATGTTTAGCACTCTTCTGCCTTGGAACTGATACTTAGTGATTGATTCTAAGATAGAAGGTAAGGGTTTAAAAAGAAAAAATTTCAATTGTTGCACCCTAAGTATCTTTCTAGCTCCACCCTGAAGAGTCACAAGAAATATTAGTTGTCCTATGTGTGCCATTTGTGTTTTGCCCTTGTTACTTTACCTTTGTGACTCCAAGTGCCAATACAAAGCAGGTGCCTCTTTGTATAGGGGCACCCCACCTTCCTTTCATACCTAAGTCCAGAAACTTTACTTAAGACATCTTTTCATACATTCCAAAACCTTTACTTTGAAACAAAACCAAGACATCCTTCCACAAATTCTTTTCACTTAGCTAACAGATGAATATCTCATTATGCGTTTGACCAAGATTTTTGCCACTAGAAGTCATTTTGGGCTTCTAGTGAACTTGCATGGTGGGAAAACTCAAAATAGAATCATTTGTGTCAAGGGCAAGTTATTTTTATGTTTGTCGTGCTATTATGGAAATTCTATGACCAAGGAAGACTTGCTAGCTCCAATATCCCCGACCTCTCTTTCTGCCTGATTCTGGGGTCAAAATGCCAGCCACAAGCTGTTTATCAGACTTCAGGTCATCACTATGGCAATAGGGGTTGGGTTATGAAGTTGGCATTATGATTTCCTTCCCAAGGTCGATTGGAATTGCTGATGGCCTAGGAGGAAGTGGTCTAGAGTCACTTGTTTCTCACTGGTGCTTGGTAGCCTGGGGTGGGACACTCCCCAGATTTTCAGAAATTTGGGACAGAAGCTGCCAACTCTGAGGTCCCACCTAGAAACTCACACACTCTTGGCAGCTCTGATAAAGCCCTTGCTCCTCCCTGGCTGGGAAGACACTGGCTCCCTTGATCCCAGAATTCTTCCCAGCAAACTCATACAATCAATAGTCTTTGTTAGCATGCCAGTTCCTTGTGGGTACAGAATGTTTCTTCCTTAATATGTAGGCTGAGCAGAGGTTCCTTATCCTTTAAAAAACAAAACATTTTGTCCTTTTGTGCACTGATGACTTTTAGAGAAACCACAGCATCCCTTTTTAGTAAGTTTGATGACAAGAATGGAAAATGACCACCACCACTAACAATAAGAATTTTCAACAATGTATTGGGGACTGCTAGGTGGCTTGAAGGCCAGGTGTGGAGAAAGGAAATCCTGGGTTCAAATCTGCCCTCACACACTTTCTAGTTGTGAGACTTTGGGCAAGTCTCTTAACCCCAGTGGCCTAGCCCTTAGGACTCTTTCTCTTTAGAACCGATATTCAGTATTGATTCTAAGATGAAAGGTAAAGGTTTTTAAAAAAAATAGTATATTGGAAGCAGTGATGGACTTGGCAACAAAAAACCTGGGTTTGAGACTTTATTCTAATGGTAATGGCAATGTGACACTAAGTATTTCACCTCATGAGGCTCTGTTTCTTCATCTATAAAATGGGGGTAATATTACTTTCCCAACTCACTATTATTGTGAGGAAAGTATTTTTGAAATTGTAAGCACTATAGAAAGAAACTATCATTTATGTAGTGCTTACTCATACAAAGCACCTTCACATTCACTTTCTTGTTTGATCTTCATGACAGCCTGATACCATAAATAGTGCCGACATTGTTTCCATTTTACAGATTAGGAAACTAAGTCTAGGAGGGGATCAATATCTTATTCAAGATCACACAGCTAAGTCTGTGTAGGAGCTGAGTGAGACCAGAACCTAGATCTCAAGTCAGAACCCAGATCTCAAGTCAGAACCCAAACAAGGCAGTTGAGTGATAAGGAAGTGTTACAGGGAGATATTGGAAGATCATTAACAAGGAAATACTAGGTGGGTAGATCTAATTAGATAGTCCCATTTTCTGCCCATGCATTTCTGTTTGCTTCTGTGTTGGAGCACAGCTAGCATGTGCCAACTGCCAATTAAAAGGAGCCAATTAGGTCATGTAGTCCAATAGGGGGTAAAAAGTAGAAAGTCTGTCTAAAGTGACCGCTGAATGGCACACTGGATAGAGTGCCAAGTTTGGGGTCAGGAAGACTCCTTTTCCCAAGTTCAAATCTGGTCCCAGACACTTACTAGCTGTTTGACCCTGGGCAAGTCATTTAGCCCTGCTGGTCTCAGTTTCTTCATTTGTAACGTGAATTGGAGAAGAAAATGACAAACCATTCTAGTAACTCTGCCAAGAAAACGCCAAATGGGGTTACAAGAGTCAGACATGACTGGAATGACTGAATAACAACTGCCTAAATAAATGAAGACTTGTTCAGATGCTCCTAAGGATTAAGCTCTCTCAGTAGGTATTACTCAAAACAGTGCTTAACCAGTAGGATTAGCCAAGACATGGACCAAAAGAAGACAAAGGAATGACGACATTCTGTCCTTAAACCTCTCAGTCACTCACAGAGAGAGGGTTATTTGTATAAGTCACTACTGAATAATTCAAATGTATACCCAAAGTGCAGGATCATCTCCATCTTGGAGAAGAAGATGAGGGACTAAAAGTCAAGACGTATTTATTATGCATTTGCTATGTGCTGAGACATGAGGATCCAAAGAAAGTCCCTGCCCTCGAGGAGCTCACAGTTTAATGGGGGAGATAACATGCAAACAAATGTGCACAAACCAGTTTTATACAGGCCAGGTACTCTCAGAGCATTCAGGTGAGCTGGGAAAGGCTTCTTCTATCTAGAGCCAAAAGCACTTGAGTAAGTCAAGCCTTGGGCAGTACAACAACCCAGGATCCCTTTTCCCCACTCTCTCTCCATGGGCTGAGTCTGCTTATTCGATTTCCTCTGGACCTCCAGACCCAGCTCTGAGGACAAAGGTATTCAGAGCAGTGTCCTCAACAGCTTATGGGAAAATAAAATATTTCTAGAAAGAGTGGAAGAATTGCTTCCCTACTCTTTCTAGTTTTCCTTTCAGTATTCTCTTCCTGAATTAAAATGTAAGCTCCTTGTAGGCAAGGACATCTTGCTTTTTAAAAATGTGCATCACGAAGTCCACAGGGTAAAGATTCACAGCTTGAGGTAAAAATTGACATCTTGCTTGAGGGTGGAGGAATGCACTTGCGCAACAAGTACGCATCTCCAGCCTTGACTTTTCCACTCTACTCTTTCTCAATTCCTCTCCCCACCTCCCCTTCTCCCCACCCCTGCCCTTTGAAGCTCAGGAGGGAAGGACAGAAGAGAATCCCCAGGCCCTTCCTGCAGAGGTCTGGAGCAGGACTGGAGGGCCAGGCTGCAGTCTCAACATTATTTTTTTCATCATTTCTCT
The DNA here is from genome assembly GCF_016433145.1 of Gracilinanus agilis. Taxonomy (NCBI): domain Eukaryota; kingdom Metazoa; phylum Chordata; class Mammalia; order Didelphimorphia; family Didelphidae; genus Gracilinanus; species Gracilinanus agilis. Next base: position 324,320,891 of record NC_058131.1, on the reverse strand, counting down.
GGATATTATTGACCTTTTGTTCTTCCAGATGAATTTTGTTGCTATTTTATCTAACTATTAAATAATTCTTTGGTAATCTGGCATGCCATTGAATAAGTAAAAAAAAATGTGCATCACCGATGCTTAATACAGGGACAAGAAGTTAGTAATGCTTATAATTATAACATGCTTAGGTTACATAATTTAAAACAATGAATAATAATGCATATTCATTCACTCAAGGAGAAAATTAAGAAAAAGGATGTGAAGAGGGACAGAATAATTCTAAATTGTATAAGGAAGTGGTAGATGGCAGAAATAAAGCCCAAGGGAAGGTCTAGAATAAGATATATGATAATCTTTCTCTAGAGTGGGAGCTGGACCATCTCAGGAAGAAATATGAAAGATGACTGTGATACTGGAGATTCTTAGGACCCACTGGATTCAAGGTCATCCACTAATGGTCAGAGGAAGAATTGATGAAAAGAGGTGGTCAGTGCCTACTGACTATGTGGGGAGCTTCTTGAGGGCAAGGACTATCTTATTTATTTATTTGTTTGTTTGTTTGTGTGTTTGTTTATTATAATATATACATAAAATTATATATATATGTATATATATATATATATGTAGAATCCCCAATGCCTAAGGGCACAGTGTCATGGCAAGTACTCAAAAGTGCTTGTTTTTTTGTTTTGTTTTGTTTTTTTAAATCCTTACCTTCTATTCATTAATATTAAGTATCAGTTCCAGGGCAGAAGAGTAATAAAGCTAGTAGTTGAGGTTAAGTGATTTGTCGCATGGCTAGTAAGTATCCGAGTCCAGATTTGAACCCAGGATCTGTCATCTCCAAGCCTGACTTTATCCACTGAGCCACATAGCTGCCCCACAAAATGCTTGTTAAATGAATGACTATCTAGTCAAGATAACAAGGCCAGCAAATCAAGGGAGTATTCATAGATATGAAGAAAGCTAGTGGGCTGAGTGGATAGAGTACTAGATCTGAAGTCAGGAAGACATCTTTCTGAATTAAAATCTGGCCTCAAATATTTACTAGCTTTGTGACCCTAGGCAAATCAGTTAATTCTGTTGGCCTCAGTTTCCTCATTTATAAAATGAGCTGGAAAAGGAAATGGCAAAGTACTCCAGTATTTTTACCAAGAAAAGTCACAGAGAGTCATACAGTCCTGAAAATGACTAACAACATCATAGACATGGCATGCTTAGATTCCTAGCCTTGCATTTGAATAATGTTCCTTGTGGACACCCCAGAGATAGATGGGCTTGATGACAGTGCCTTTCTTTTCTTTTTGCTGCTCTTCAAATGGTCATGTCCTAATCCCCACATTGGGGCAGAGGGGGGCAGGAAGCTACTGCTACCAGACATGGACAGGCAGGAGGTGGTGGGCTGTGAGGGGATGTTGCTTTCTAGGAGATTCATGCAACCAACCAAAAATTGCCACAGATGTGTCTTAGAAGTGATTCAGAACAGATTCAAGTCCCAAGACTGGCAGCTACTGTGATTCTTTTGGGCTGCTAAACTGGAGGGAGAGGATTGGCTCTTTCTTTGCTCTATCCCCCATTTCCCATTTATGTCTCTCAGTGTAGTCCAAGGATGGCATTCAATTTCTGACTCCTCTATCTGTTGGTAGATATGTTGTTTTAAATTGAGCTTGTGGTTCACTAGATCCTTTTCAGATAAATTGTCTAATCCTGCCTCTCCTATCTTGTGCATGTGAAGTAAAGTTAATGTGAGACTTTATATTTATCCTTATTAAATGCTCTCTCCATAAATTCATCCCAATTTTCTAGCTTGTCAAATTCTATTTGGCCTCTGTTTCATTCATCTGTGTTAATTAGCTCCATAACTTGGAGTAAGCTACTAATATAGTAAGGATACCAGTTATGCCTTTATTTAAGTTATTGGTAAAACATATTAGGTGGCATAGATCCAAATACAGATCCCAGAAGAATATGGCTCGATGAAACTCCTTCCAAGATGTCAAACTACCACTAATAGCTTCTCTAGGGTCTAGCCCTTTAGCCATTTCTTTTTTGTAATTAAATTTTATTTTTTCAGTTAATGAAAAATTTTTCCTCCCTCCCTATTCCCTCCAAAGGAAAAAATGACAACAAATATGAAACAAATATGCCTTTCAAAGCAAAACAAATTCTCACATTGGCTATGTCCAAAAATGTGTATCTTATTTTATATATTTCATCCATTAGCTCTTGGCCAGGAATTAGGTGCCATTTTTCACCATTGGTCCTCTGGAATCATGACTGGTAATTGGGTTGATCAGAGTTCTTGTTCTGAATCTATCTAATTGTACTGTTGTCCAGTTCACATTTCTTCCCTCTTTTCTACAAAATAGCATAAGTTAATTTACCAGATGTTTGCTAAATTCTTTTTTTAATTAAGTTTATTTATATAATTAATTAATTTAGAATATTTTTCCATGATTCTATGATTCATATTCTGTCCCTCCCTTCCTCTCTCCCCCTCCCATTAGCCAACGAGCAGTTCCACTGGGTTTTCCATGTGTCATTGATCAAGACCTATTTCCATATTATTAATATTTGCAATAGAGTGATTGTTTAGAGTCTACATCCCCAATCTTATCCCCATAGAACCATGTGACCATTTGCTAAACTCTTGATGAACTCCATCTACATTAATCCTGATCTACCAGTTTAGCATTCCTGTTTAAAAAAAAAAAAAAAAAAAGAAACATTAAGTTTTGTCAAGCATGAGACCACCACTTTCTTTTCTAGATGTTTACTAACAATCTTTTTAATGTTATTTTCTAAAAATTTTCCCCAAATCAGCAAGTCTGTAATTTCCAAGTATTACTCTCTTCTGTTTTTTCTTTTTTTTTTAATGATAGGCAATTGTTCTTCTCCTTATCTATGATATTTCTTCTATTTCCTATGATTTTTCAAATATTACGATGATTGTTTAGAAATCCTACCACCAGTTTTCAGGCTCAAGAATATAATTCATCTAGGTCAGGTGACTTGAATCATCAAGGCCAGCTAAAAGATCTCATTGGTTCCTTGCTTATCTTGGGCATCGAGTTCCTTGTCTGTTTTTGTTCTGGCTGGAATTGATGGCCTCAGAAATCCCTTCCAATTCTTAGATTCTTTCTTCTAACTCTGAAGTCTAGGATTCTCTCCATTATATCACCTTGTCTCTAAAGAGCAGTGTGTGTGGTTAGGTGCTTTGCACATTTCCAACAGTATTTGATTTCATTGAAGATATAGGCCTGAATATTATTAAACTGTACACAAGATTAGATCTTCCTTAAAAAAAAAATCATAGTATTTATGCCTGGAAGGAACTGTGATGTCTATATGGCAGTCAGTTTAGGTATTGTAAGCCAGAAGCATTGAACACATACCCACTGCCTTACAACCCTCCCATGTATAGTGCTGACCAGATTAAAACAGTTAGGAAATATTTAATAAGATAAAATATATAATGCAAAATATATAATAGAAAAAATTAAAATGCAATAGAATATAGAAAATGTAAAAGGCTTTCTAAGTCAATATGAAGTCCAAAGGAATCCTCATGCATAGATAAATGGCTCTCATTTCTATCTGAATTTGGCACCACTGCTATAAGCAGTCCAAATAGGCTCACATACTTCCTATCTTAAGCCAATAAGACAACAGCTTGTCACTTCATTAACTAACCTGTTAGTTAATGCCAATACCATCTTTGAATTGACCACCATGAGGCACTTTCTTTGAGAAAGAAGACAGATGCCCTTTGATCCAGCAATACCACTACTAGGTTTGTACCTCAAAGAGATTATAAAAATGGGTTGTACAAAAATATTCATAAAAACATTCATAGCCATGCTCTTCGAGGTGGCAAAAAATTGGAAAATGAGGGGGTGTCCTTCGATTGGGGAATGGATGAACAAATTGTGGCATCTGATAGTGATGGAATACTATTGTGCTATAAAGAATGATAAGCAAGAACTGGAAAGACCTACATGAACTGATATGGAGTGAAATGAGCAGAACCAGGAGAATATTATACGCAGTAACTGAAACATTGTGGGATGATCAAATGTGATAGACTTTGCTACTAATAGCAAAGCAATGATTCAGGACAGTTCTGAAGGACTTATGAGAAAGAATGCTATCTACAAATAGAGAAAGAACTGTGGGAGTAGAAATCCAGAAGAAAACATATGATTTAAGGACCAATAGAAGTGGAGGAATGAGATGATTACTGCAATTGTGGTTGGTACAAAAGCAAAGACTCGACCTATTTCTAGCTTCAACCATTGGTGGGAATCATATATTTCTATGATTCCCATTATATAGCCAGGGATCACTATAACCCAGAAATGATAAATCATAGTCGAAAAGTTGTACAGTAATGTAAGGATTCCCATCATGGTACAAATTGTTTTCCCCACTGATGGACCAAATACCAGTCTGAATGTAAAATTTCTGTGTCTTTAAATTTTCTTTAATTGACTAAGTTTGTCCCCTTTCTATGCTGTAGACAGGAGAAAAATGGCTGCCATCCAGTTCAAAAAGAGGCTTTTTTTTTTTCTCAGAATTATTTAGGTACTTTACCTAAACTGGTTCTGCTAAAATTATATTAATAATAATAATAGCCAGCTTTAACCAATGTTAGATAGAAGGGAGAGAGAGAGTCTATGAGGTGAGACTCTCTTCTAGCTCTCCCCTCACTGGGAGACTTTGAGGGGGTGTCACCCCAAAACTGGGTGACCTGGATGGTCGTGCTGCCCCACAGGAGTTGGGGGAGAGACTTCCCTATAAGACGAGGTATGTGGTACCCCAATCCGATTCTGAATAAGGGTACGATTCACACAAACCTCCCCCAGGTAAGTCAACTTCACAGCGGGTGGTCTAGCTCCAAGATGGAGGCAGCTAGTCCAAACTGTGATTCCCCTCTCCCTTGTTGTCTCTCAGGCACTCTGGAATGCTATCTGACTAATGAATGGCTTTTATTATTCACAATTCAGGGGTTGGGGAAAGGGGTGAAGGGCAGAGGGATTTGGGGGTGCCCTCTTTATTTCTATGGTGTCCATCACTCAGGTGGGAATCTTTGGGGTTCCCACTCCCAAGCTTCTTCTCCACCCCTTCTCCTTCTGATTCTATTTCTATTTCTATCCCTTTCTATAATTATAAGTTAGACTGGAAAGGTTCTCTCAGCAAGGCTGGGTAATGGGGGAAGGAGCCTAAGAGATCACTCCCAAAATTGAGTCCTAAAACTTAGCTAACTCATTGGGCTGGTTGAAGTCTTGATGGGTGAGAAGCAATGGGATGCCTTTGACCAGGGAATCAGGGTTTCAATGAACAAAGAAAGATCCTCAGGAAGCCTCAGGACTGGATTCAAGCCAAGATGTCCACCTCCTCTCTCTCTCCAGTCCTCTGCTGGCAGCCCTTCTCCTCCTTCCTCCTCCAGAGAATTACCCAGAATTCTCTCTGGTCTCAACTGTCACCAACTGTCAGCCACTCCTTCTTTGGCTCCTTTTGTCCCATCCCCCTTGCACAAATCCCATCCTTACAGAAAGAATGCTATCCACAAATAGAGAAAGAACTGTGGGAGTAGAAATCCAGAAGAAAACATATGATTTATTACTTGTTTATATGGGAATATGATTGGGAGCTTTGGTTTTAAAAGATTACTCTATTACAAAAATGAATAATATGGAATGGTCATCCATATATAACCCAATTGCTTATCAGTTCCAGAAGGGAGGCGGGAAGAGGGGAGGGAGAGAACACGAATCATGTAACCATGGAAAAATTTTTTAAATAAATAAATATTTTTCTAAATGAGAGAGATAAAGGAGCCAGCTCAGTCCTTCTCTGATAGGATGCATCATAAAGCCTTCATAAAGGTTGCAATAACCTTAATGTCCACTATAGGGAGCTCAGACTACAAATGCCTGGACTGTCCCCCTAGTGCTTAGCAGTTCAAACTCATACTGACTGAATATAAAAGAAGACAGAAGATGAAATTGAATATTACTCAAAATATCAAAAATGGGAAATATACAGCCCTTTCCTTATTTCTTAGCTTTCTTCTCTCAGGTCATGAGCCCCTAATATTCACAGGACTCAAATACCCCACATACTATGACTATATAATTTGTTGAACAAGGTAAAAATGGAAATAACATTAAGTACTCTGCATAGAACCACCTCTCTACAACCATCTCTGAAGGCCTTTTCCTACTTTCCCTTCCAGTTTTCCAGGTATTATCTAGGGAATTTTATGAAACACACATAACCAAAAAAGGAATTTGGGGATGGAGGAGTATACCAAAGATCTTAACTTTAGGGATCATACCAGGGATTTAACAGTGAAATAAGCAACTTCCTTGTCCAAATCACTAGTCCAAAGGAGTTGTAGCAACTGTCAGATTCAGGATTTGGGACTGATCTGAATAATCTCCATGACTTGAGTCTGGGACTGTCAGCAGAAATAGCAGCAATCCTGGTCACCTCCGCATTATGAGAGTGTGCCCATCAATGTCTAGTGTCAGCAACTTCTTCCTCCTGGTGGCCCACATGGAAATTAAGAAATCTGAATCCCAAGAGCAGCAGATGGTAGAGAAAGGAAGCCAAAATTGGATGCCAGCTTCCAGATCTCAGCCCCTTGATTAAATAACATAGTTTCCTGTTTGTTGGGTGTTGACAGTCACTGAGGCTCTCAGGACTACAAAACAGCATAGAGGTATAGGAGCATAAATCATCAGACTCTTCTCCTTACCCCTAATAAACATCATCACTCTGAACCTAGAGGAAAATACCTAATTCAAATTAGACAAGAGGACAATGTGTGGATAGAAGTTATAGGTTTTTAGAGCCTAGTCTAACCCCCTTCAATCTGACAGAGGAGGAAATTTAGAGAAGATAAAGTAATGTGCCTAAGGACATATATTAACAAGTGGCACATTTAGGTTTCAATGAAGGCCTTTTGACCACAGAACTTCTGCTCTTTCCATCATAACATAACATAACAGAGTGAACCTGTTCTCCAATTAAGCCTCCTTGTGTAAATGTAAGTCTATATCCTTTGCCTTCTGGAATATTGGATTCCAAACTCTCTTTTCCTTAATGATGGTGGTTCCTAAATCATGTGTGATTCTGACTGTGGCTCCTAAAAACTTGACTTCTTTCTTTCTGGCTGTTTGAAGTATTTTTTTCCTTGGCCTTGAAGTTCTGGATTTGGGCTATGATGATGCTGTTGCTTGGAGTTTTCATTTTAGAGTTTCTTTCATGTATCATGCCGTGGATTCTTTTTTATTTCCATTTTGCCTTCTAATTCTAAGAGATCTGGGCAATTATCTTTCAATATTTCTTAAAAGATAATATCCAAGTTCGTTTTGGTCATAGCATACAAATAATTTAATGGCAGGCACTTAAATTTTTCTTTTGACCTGTTTCCCAGGTGAGTTGTTTTTGCTATGAAATACCTTATATTTTCTCCTATTTTTTAGTCTTTTGACTTTAATATTTTTTGTTGTCTCATAGAGTCATTGGCTTTTATTTGGTCCATTCTAATTTTCAAGGATTTGTTGCTTGGTCAAGTTTTTGTACTTCTTGTGCCAAAGGTATTAATTCCCATTATGATTCTTCCATAGTTCTCATTTCTAATTTTTTCCTCAAGTGCTCTCATTTTATTTCTCTAAATTTATTTTGAACTTAAAATTTTTTTTTTGCTTTATCTCTTCCAGGAAGTCTAGCTCAGTTTGCATTCAACCTGTATTTTTCTCTGAGGCAACTCTCTTTGTCAGGTTTGTCAGCATGTAGCCCAGGTTCTTTTTCCTTTAGGCAAGTCTGCCCAATTCAAATGACAAAATGCTATCTAATTAGTCAAAAGAAGAAAAATCCTATTTTACATGTAATGAACAGACCTCTGGATTTCTAACTAAAATTTGTAACATCTGATCATTTTTTTTGTCTTCAGGGAAAAGTTCTTTTTTCATAATTAAATTTTATTTTTTTTCCACAAGCAAAAATTTGTTTTATTTCCCTCTTGCCCCATTATGGGGAAAAAAGAAAAAATAACACAAAAAATATACATAGGCAAGTAAAACAATTCCTTCATTGCCCAAGTAAAAAAAAATGTCTTCTCTCTGAGTCCATCGACTGTCAGTAGGGAGGGTAGCATGCTTCATTGGTCCTCTAGAATTATGGATTGTCATTGTATTGCTAAGAGTTCTTAAACCTTTCAAAGCTGTTTGCTTTTTTGTTTGTTAGTTTACAGTGTTAGTGTTGTATATAATATTCTCCCTGTTCTGCTTACTTTATTCTGCATCAGCTCATACAAGTCTTCCCAAGTTTCATTTAGGAAAGTTCATGATTAAATTCCTTATTGACCTTCATGTATTAATTTCAGCCCAGGAAATGGAATTTGCATTAAAAAAGATTGCTTTGTTTTTTATTTATTACAAAGATCTAAGCTTTATTCAGGCTATCTCTTTGGAAATAACTCTCTCCTCCCTTCTGAGGCCCTGACACACTTATTCTGCATATAAAGATGCTGACTAATTTGAGATCACACAGACCAAAATAAGTATTCAGAACTCATATCATAGAAGGCATGGAATGTTAGGATTGAAAGGGATGATAGAACACTGATTGGTGGAACATAAAATATTAAGGACAAAAGAGACCTAAAAGCATCCAAAGAGATCAAAGAAAAGGGAGAAGGACCTATTTGTACAAAAATATTTATAGCAGCCTTTTTGTGTGGTAGTAAAGAAAAGGAAATTGGGGAGATGCTCATCAAATGTGGAATGACTACACAAGTTGTAGCATATGATTGTGATGGAATTCTAATGTGTATATGTGTATAAGAAATTATGAGCAGGATGCTTGCAGAAAAACCCAGGAAGACTTGTATGAACTGATACAAAGGGAAGTGAGCAAAACCAGAAAACACTGTATATAGTAACAACAACATTGTACAATGATCTCCTGTGAATGACTTAACTGTTCTTTGCAATACAAAGACAATGAGACAAGATATTTTCAAAGAACCTGTGATGAAAAAATGGTAATCACCTCCAGAAAGGGAACTGATAAACACTGATTGCAGATTAAAGAATTATTTTTTCTTGGTTTTGTTTATTTTTTAAAATATGGCTAATGTGGGAATATGTTTTGTATGACTTCATATATGCATAACTAATGCATATGTTTATATAACTAATATCATATTGCTTGCCTTCTGAATGGGTGAGGAAGAAGGAGAAAAATTCAAAAAATGAATGTTAAAAAGTACATTAAAGATTAAAAACAAAAATACTTATGTACAGGAATATATACATATATGCAATAAGTATATGTATCTATGTAGCAATATCTATTTCTTATTTATTTTATTATTTTATAATAATATAACATAATATTTTATATATTATTTTATTCTTATTTTATTCCAATCTTTTTATTTGATACAGGAAAAACCTAAAGGTAAGAAAAGTGAAATGAATTGCCAAAAATCACAAAGGTAATATATGTGTTGTTTGTTCATTTTTCAGCCATGTCCAACTCTTCATGACTTCATTCAGGATTTCTTGGCAGAGATACTGGAGTAGTTTGCCATTTTCTTCTCTAGCTCATTTTACAGGTGGGGAAACTGAGGCAAATAGGATTCTATGACTTGCCCAGGATTGCACAGCTAGTAAATGAGGTCAGGTTTGAACTTGGGAAGTTGAGTTTTCCTGATTTTTAGACCTGGCACTCTAACCACTGCACCTAGCTGCTAATCTATTTAGCAAAATAAAATTTCAAACCCAGATTCTCTACCACATCTACTTTTCTCACTAACTAAGCTAGTTAGGAACAGAGACCAAGTTGCCTGAAAACTGACTTCTTGTTTTTTATTCCAGTGCTCTACTACCCCATGGGGAGAAGAAAGGAGATCTCTTCTGCTCTCTAGCTGTGTAACTTTAGGCAAGTGGCAATCCTACCTTCTCTTTAAGATGGTAGAGGGCTGGTTAGGTCATCTATAAAGTCCCTTCCAACTCTAAATCCTATAGTGCAAGTCCAATGGCCAAATTCAAAAATCTCATGGCCTAACCCACCACTATTTAGCAACAGAAATCAGAGGGGCTTTTATGTACCTTATGTGATGGCCAGTTTTTATGTTGTTGACTACTGGTGCTTTATGTCCTTCTATCATGAATGAAAAAATGGACATGTATCATCAAGATACATCGGGAATTAATTTTTTTATGAATTGGATTTCTTTGGTAGTCCAATGAAGCCCATGAACCTTTTCTCAGGATCATATTTTTAAATGTATAAAGTAAATAAAACACATTTAAATGATGCTGAAATAACAGAAAAATATTTCTTAGAAAAATTTCATAGACCTATTGAAATGTATCCTCAGATAAAAGAGAGAGAGAAATGAGGGGATTGGAGTAAGAATTGTAGTTTTGCCTTTTGTCTCCCAGTTCTGGTTTCTTTTCCTTCCGATCTGTAAGGGAGACAGATTCAAGGACCCACCATCATTATTGTTTATCCTTCATTTTGACGAGGACCAATGGCATCATGGGGAGATGTCTTTACTTACTCATTATTCGGATTTAGGTGAGGCAAGTTGGAAAAGTTATCAGCCTTACCCCCTCTTCCAGAGTCACTGAAGTACAAGGGCAGGACAAAAGTCAAAGTGAATGGCAATGATCCAAGATGCAGGGGATGATCTTGGCATCTTCCATGTCTGACCTAGTTCTAAGCACTCCACAGCTCCTGCTTCAGTTGCCGTCATCCCCTCTGAAACAAATTGTTCTCATCTGCCTGTTCCACCAGGGGAAGTCTTCATGTGCTCGGGTAGATTTCTTCCCTTAACTCAGCAACAGGTATGACCCTCAGCCTGGTTTAGACCATCAATCTGGACAGTTTTACTAGGATGTGGCCACTGTGCGTGCTGTAGCTTAGCTTCTTGGTACCACAGGTGAGACTTGGGTGGCAAGTGGACATCAAAAGTGGATGAGGAGCCCTGAAAAGGGCTCAACAAACCCTCCCGGTGCTAGTTCTGAACCCTCCAAATACGCTTTACTCAATGCAGAGTCGGAAGGTTAATTTTCAGTGTGAATATTTACACCTCAAAAATCAGAGAACACTACCTATCTGGGACTGTTTTGTCATTTTAGACTGGGATTGTCTAGGCTTGAGGAAATGATGAAGAAAATGTTAATAATACAGATGAAATCTAAAAGTATGTCCTGGGGGCAGCTAGGTTGTAGAAAAAGCTTGCTTAGCTAGGTGGCTCCGTGGATTAAGAGCCAGGTCTAGAGATAGGAGATCCTGGGTTCAAATTTGACTTCAGACACTTCCTAGCTATGTGACCTTGGGCAAGTCACTTAACCCCAATTGCTTAGCCCTTACCTCTCTTCTGCCTTGGAAACCATACCTAGTATTGATTCTAAGACAGAAGGTAAGGGTTTTAAAAAAAAGTATGTCCTGCTTTTCCCCCTCGAGAACTAGTTGCTAAACATTTACCACACAAACCATGGCCAAAACATTTCATGACTTGTTTTAAGATGCTCAAAATCCATAGAAGAAATTAATTCAATCTGATTTTCTTGCCTAAAGCTATGGCTAATGTTCATATTTAAATGTTTGTAGCTGGAAATGTTGCTTTCAATTTAGAAAACTCTCTGGCAATTCAGGCTGCTTAGGACAGCAACTTTCTTCCCTCCTGCTCCCTGATCTGTTAAGGAGCTCTTGGCTATGTCTGGTTTCTGCATGTGAGTGGGTGGGGACCAGAAGGGATGAGAGAGGCTGAATGAGGATGCCCTGGGCTCCCAATCAGCAGGCCTCAGCACTATCACTGCAGCCACTAGGACAATGGGACCTGCTCTGTCCCAGGTGCCCCTCAGGGCATGCTGCTAGAGAGGTCAGAGGATGCCCCGGGAAGAAGCCTGTCTCAGGGGCTCAAGCTGCTGTTCAGCAGGGTTACCAAGAGTGCAGTGGGTGTGGGAACTGAGGGGAAGGGATATTTTTTTAAAATTTTTTTGGCCACTGTAGTTTTCATTGTGACACCTTTCTAATGGAAATAAAGGACTTCTACATGGGGGGTCGGATGGGGGGGGAGTGTCTATCTGAGTGACCTTTTACAAGTCAAAGCTCTTTTCTAGGTGTCAGCTTTTTCTGTAAAATGGATAGGTTGAACTAGACCTCTAAGTTCCCTTAGGTGTTTATATTTTGTATTTGTATGTTTAGCACCTAGCATAGTGTTAGAGATAGACAGGTACAGGTTTAGGAGGCAGCAAGGTGGTGCAATAAATGGAGCACCGACTAAGAGTCAGGAAAACCTGAATTCAAATCTAGCCTTTTAATACTGGTCCCTAATATTTCATGTTCCCAAGTCCCTTTTAACTCTAAAATTATATAATAATACCTAGCATTTATATAACACTTTAAGGTTTACAAAGTACCATACTTTAAAAATTATGCGATTTGATCGGCCCTAAGTTCACTTCTAATTTAAATATTTTATGATTCTAGTCATCCATGAAGCCAATAATATTTCTTTTTTTTAACTAATTAATTTTTTAAAACTCTTTTTTTCACCTTTTTTTACCCCTCATATAAGCCCTCAAGATTTTTCTCTAATGAGAATATAAGACGAGACCAGGTCACAAATCACCTCTTTTCACCTCAACAATAGAGGTTCTGGGGGCAGCTTGTAAGAGGGAAAATTAGATATTATAATTAGGGTGTGGTCGCCAGGAATCAATCAAATTCAGATTGATTCCATAATTAAAGTAGACCCAAGTCAGGATGGGTTTTATGGTAGGTTATTTACAATTTTGGGAAGGTAGAAGGTAGGGAAATAGAGAGAGGGAGAGGCTGGCCCGGACCAGCAGAGGTCCGGACCGAGAGAGGGTTAAAAGGCTAATTAAACTAGGCTACTAGTCACAAGGCCTTAGCAATTAGAGAGGCAAAGAAGCCTTATTGAGGTAAAGACTCTAGAAACTCCAAGGTAGGCGAAAGGGAGCCAGCCTAACTTACCCACGTGACAATTCAGAGGGGAAGCTGCCGGAGGTCTCAGCAGAGATCCTACAGCACAGAGTACAAAGCGCAACTGCTTTAACAGGAAGAAACCATCATATTTTGAAGGAAAGCAGCTTTCATCACTTCCTGGAGGTCCACCTCTAATTCAAGTGGACAAATGGCAGCCTCAACACTGTTTTGGACTGCCCAAAGGGCAGTTCCTTGTTCTTGATTTGCTACTTATTGTCACGTGTGGGTAACTCATCTCCCCTCCCCACTAAGGGAGGTGGGGATGACATTATCTCTGGTGGCTAGAGTTTTAACTATGAATGGGCTTGAGCTAATTCCATTTACACAAACTGGGTGACTCAGTAGAGAGCCAGGCCCACAGATGGGAGGTCCTGGGTTCTATGTGACCTCAGACACTTCCTAGCTGTGTGACCTTGGACAAATCACTTGACCCTTACTGTTCTTCTGTCTTAGATCCAATATACAATATATTGATCCTTTTTTTTTTTTCAAACCCTTACCTTCCATCTTGGAATCAATACTGTGTATTGTTTCTAAGGCAGAAGAGTGGTAAGGGCAATGGGGGTTAAGTGACTTGCCTAGTGTCCCACAGCTAGGAAGTGTCTGAGGTCAGATTTGAACCCAGGACCTCCTATCTCTAGGATCCACTGAGCCACTCAGCTGCCCCCACCCCTACCCTCCAATATATTGATTCTAAGACCGGGAAGATAAGGGTTTAAAAAAAAAAACAATAGAGGTTGATCTTCTTTGGACAAGATCAAACCCTTTTCTTTCTCCTTTTCAGCTAGCATTTCTCAAGTACCCACTATGTGCCAAGCCCTGTGCTAAGCTTTGGGAATACAAAGAAAGGCAAAAAGCCATTCCGTGCTTCAAGGAACTCTCAGTATAATAGTAAAGGAAATTTAGAATATTTTTTCTGCCTGATACAATTTGCAACAGTCTGGTCCTCTCTTAGAATTTAAAGGTCTCTCCAATTTCAGACAGTCCCTTTGGGCATTCATGCTATACTGAATTCCATCCACTTTGCTTAAATTACCCCAAACTTATTAGTTCTAGTAAAGGAAGATCTTAATAGACAGCCCTTAATGTCTTTATTCTTGTCTGGTAGAAGTCTCATCTCTTAAAACTGCTTGGCAAAAACAGCTTTATTTATCCCAGAGAAAGCTGGGTAATCTAGCCGTGGTGATTAAGAATAACAACAGCTCATTTGGAAAACGTGTCCGAGAAAGAAGGGGGGTTGGGGGGGGGGGGGCGGAACGCCCTCATGCTGGTTCTGGAAGCTTCCAAAAAGAAGGTAACAGCAAGAGGTAAAGGCGAGGGAGGGCGGAGGTAATAGCACCGGGCGGAGGAAGTGGGCATCCGGGGAACAGCATTTGTTTGGTTCCTCCACAGTCAGCGCCAGATGTAATGTTTAGGGATATGCAATATGGTGTGTGGGCGAGAGCTGCCCCGGGAAGGAATGCATTCGATCAGCACAGTGTCCTGCACATTCGAAAACATCTCCCAAGAGAAATAGGTTTTGTGTGATAATAACACACGTCTAACCCAGATCGAATTGCTCGCCAGCCCCGGGAGTGGGGAGTGAAGAAGGGAGGGAGACCATTTCGATCGTAGAACTTCGGAAAACTTACGGCGAAAATTGTTATTAAAACAAACAAAATAATAATAATAAAAAAATAAAACATCTCCCAAACAAGTGATTTGGTACTATTCCCAAAGCAAACACACACGCTGCAGGACCAAACGTGCCCAAGTTCCCATAAGCCTTGCCACTGCTAACCAATGAGATCCTGGCATTGTAACTGTGAAGGCAATACGGGGCTCGCCAGGCTTTCTACCATCCACCTCCCCTCTAACCTTTCCGTTCTTCTCTCATAGAATTTCATTGCCCCACATTTTACCTTCCAGCTCAACGCTACTATCCACTCCCCCTGCCCCATCTCACTCCCCAACAGACTCCCCATCCCTGGAATTACCTCCTCCCCCCAATCTCTATCGAATTCTCACCCATCCTGTATCACGTTATTCTGGGACTCTCTAACACACTTCTCTAGTAGAACCGATGGGTTCTAATTGGGGCAGCTAGAGGGCACGGGGGATAGAGCCCCGAGCCTGGAATTAGGAAGTCTTGACCCTGGACCAGTCACTTAACCAATCCTGTTGGCCTCAGTTTCCTCACATGTAAGAATGAGCTAGAGAAGGAAATGGCCAACCACTCCAGCCTCTTTGCCAAGAAAATCCCAAGTGCGTTCAGGAAGAGTTGGTCATAACCGAAATGACTGAATGACAACAATACTCTGATTTTCTCTCATGCCCTTTGAGATGGTTTCAATCTCAATTTGATTGAAACCATCTCAATTTGAGATAAGTTTCATAAGGTACTATATACTGGATATCATGTCAGGCACTAAGGATACAAAAAAGGAATAAGAAATGGTCTCTCTATGGGAACAGAAAGGCAGAAGAAAACATATGATCAAGCATGTGTTTTGACATGGATATGATTAGGGTTTTGATGTTAAATGATCAGTCTATTCCAAATATTAATAACATGGAAATCGGATTTGAACAATAATACATGTATAACCCAGTGGAACTGCTTGTCCAGCTTCGGGAGGGAAGAGGAAAGAGGGGTGGGAAAAATCATGTAACCATGGAAAATATTCTTTTATTAATTTTTTTTTCTATTTAGAATATTTTTTCCACCCCTCTTCCCTCCTCATTCCCAAAGCTGACAAGCAGTTCCCCTGGGTTATACATGTATTATTGTTCAAAACCCATTTTATATTCTAAATTAAAAAAAAAAAGAAATGGTCTCTGTTCTCAAGCAATTTAGCTTAGGTGGGAACCCAGGGCATACATAAAAAAAAAAGTTATTTAAGATATTTAATTTTAATCTAAGCTCTACTAACATCCATTCTTGAATAGCTCATCAAGATGGAGATAAGCTGGTGTCCTCAAAAGCTATCCCCAAAGCTCTGGCAGGTCCTATCAAGCTGGAAAGAATTTGAACCCAGGCATAGTAATAGCTTACAGATCAAGATTATTACAAAAATGAATAATATGGAAATAGATATCAAGTGATATCACCTGTATAAATAACCCAGTGGAAATGCTCGTCAGCTCTGGGAGGGAGACAATAGGAATCATGTCACCGTGGAAAAAGATTTTAAAATAAATTAATTAATTTTACAAAATAGCTTATGGATCTGTCTAAGGAGCAGCCTAATGAAGCCTGGGGAGGTTAATCAGTAGTAAGTTGAATACCAAGGGGACGGGAACATTTCTGAAAACTGATGAACTTTTGTGGGTAGAAGAGAGACCCACACTGATTAAATAATGGATCTTTAAAGCCTTGCCATCGATAGTGGGTGAAGGAAACACTTAAGGGGTTCACAGAAGCAAGAATTTCCATCAAATTTAAGAAAATAGATACGTTTGGTTGCAGAAGAGTGTTTGTGTGAAGGAATAAAGAGCTAAGTTTGATAGACACACCGGTGAGCCAGATTGGGGAAAGCTTCTCCAGGCATTCCCCTTGGTTGTCCCCCATACCTGGAACACTCTCCGTCCTGGGTCGAACGACTGACGCCCCTAACTTCCTTTAAGCCCCAATTAAAATCCCACCTTCTACAGGAAGCCTTCTCCAACCCTTCTTAATTCCAGCTCTTTCCTTCTTTTATTTCCCATTTTCCCCGTAGATAGCTCACTTGGGGTACATATATTGGTTTGTGCGTTGTCTCCCCCATTAGACTGCGAGCTCCTCGAGGGCACGAATGGTCTTTTGTCTCTTTTTCTGTACCAGTGCTTAGCACTGGCCTGCACATGGGAGGCACATGATATTTTTTTTTGGGGGGGGGGGCGGGTGGACTGGGGAGCAGTTGTCTGAAGAACCATATAATTTTAGAACTACAGGGAACCTTAGAAGACAATATTAGGAAGGGATTCTGGAGAAATGAACAATATGGAAATATATTTTGCATGATAACACATGTATAACATCGATAACCCATATCAAGTTGCCTCCCAGCCCTGGGAAGAAAACTTAAGTGGAAATTTGTTTTTTACATATAATTGGTCGAATCAAATACCTTTACCAAGAAAAAATAAATAAACTTGAGGGGAAAAAATGGAAATAAAAGGAAGAGATTTTGGGAATCAATATTAACATCAACATCAGAGAACTGAGCTCAAATTGCACCTGTGTGGCCTTGGGTAAGTCACTTAAACTCTCTGAGCCTCGATTTTCTAACCTATAAAAGGCTCAACAGCCTTTCGGGTCACTTCGAACTCTAGATCTATGGATCTATGCTGTTATGATTAACAGCATGGTAGATTGAGTTCTGAACTTGAATTCGGAATAATCTTGACTTGCAATACTGTCCTAGGCAAATCAATAAACTTCTTCATGACTCAGTTTCCTAGGAGCCTTGAATGAGATAATATATGAAACACAATATTATAAGCTTTAATGTGTTATATATGAAACACAGCATGACATAATGGATAGGAAGCTATCCCTAGGGTTAGGAAGACCTGGATTCAAATTTTGCCTTTGACATAGTTAGTGACTGGCATTCCGAGCAAATCACTTAACTTTTCTGTACCAAAATTTGGTTAAAGAAAATCTATACCTTCAGAGAGTAAGGCCACTAAAAAGTCTTATGTAGATGACAGTTATTACAGGGGAAAGTTATTTTTAATGTTATTTTTATTTATTTTTAACCTTTACCTTCCACCTTAGAATCATTACTATGTATTAGTTCCAAGGCAGAAGAGAACTAAGAGCTAGGCAGTGAGGGTCAAGTGACTTGCCCAGGGTCACACAGCTAGGAAGTGTCTGAGGCCAGATTTGAAACTCAGACCTCCCATCTCTACGCCTGGCTCTCAGTCCATTGAGCCACCCAGCTTTTTTAATGTTATTTTTTATTTTAATTTTTAAATTTTATTATAGTTTAAATTTTATTATTGTATATTTTATTATATTATTATTATATTATTTTTATGAGGAAAGTTGGGTCCAGAGAGCTCAAATGTTTTATCTAAGTTTATGATGTAAATTTTTTTGCAGATCCAGAAAAAAACACCCTTTTTTTAAAGCCTTCAATCTTGGAACTTCAGAGTTAGTGTGGTAGAGGCGAAAGATAATGAATTTGGAGCCAGAAGAGCTGGGTTTTAATTTTAATTCTGGTGTTGCTACTCCCTAGTCATATGATATTGGACCAATTAGTTTCTCACTGACCTTCTTTCTCCTCTCTAAAATGAAGTGGTTGGGGGCATCTGGGTGGTTAAGTAGATTGAGAGCCAGGCCTAGAGATGGGAGGTCCTAGGTTCAAATTTGACCTCAGACACTGCTGGGTGACCCTGGGCAAGTCACTTAACCTCCATTGCCTAGTCCTTACTGCTCTTCCAACTTGGAATCGTTACTTAGTATAGATTCTAAGAGAGAAGGTAAAGGCTTAAAAATAAATAAATGAAGTGGTTAAAAGGAGAGCCAAAACAAAAATGAAGATATATGCCAAAACATTCCACTTGGTGCTTGAGGTAACAAAAAAAAAAACAAAAAACAAAAAACTGAAAAAGTGGATACCCATCAGTTGGGGAATGATTATATAAAAGTGTATGCATGTAATAGGATATTACACAGTGAGAAATGCCAAATATGGCAAGTTCAGGGGAACCTGAAAAGATTTGGATAAATTGATACAGAGTGAAGTTAACAGAACTAGGAAAAAAAGTAGTCAGAGAAAAACCTGAAATATACTTCATTCCTCTCAGTGGAAGGGTGAGGGACTCTGTATATGTTATTAGATCCAGTAGAGGAGATGATTTTGCTTAATTATTTTTATATGTTATAAGGTAGGATTCAATGAATGGGGCCTGGAAGGTAATGAAATGCCTAGTATAAAAAGCAAAAGGCATAAAGAATATTTTAAATACATTAAAAATAAAATGAGGTATTATACTAGATGATTTCCATGGTCCTTTCCAGCTCTAAATGATCTATAGTTTAGCCAACACATATTCTGATGGATCTGACCATTAATAATGGAAAAAAACAGAATACATTGTAAGAAGAATGGTTCCTGCTTTAATAGTCTTAATAACAGTGAAATCCCAGGATGTTACTGTACAGATAAAGTTGCAGTCCTTAAGTTAAGAGAATTTTTTTCAATTATCTGCATCCACTCTGTATTTTATCTGGCCCAGGCAATCTGTATGTCCCTTTTATAATCTAAGGTCCTGTACATTCTCAATATATCAATAGGAATTTTGCCCTTTATTTAGAGAAGAGGAGATATAAAATTAATCAGTTAGTTTGGCAAAGTAGGCATGAAGGGAAAAAAACAAACCACTGGAGAAATGCCACCCCTCAACTCCCTCAATCAAATCTTTTAACCCTACATAGTGCAAAAAAAAAAATCCTATCTTTTTTTTCCCTGATGCTATACATATCACACACATAAAATCACATATAGGAGATTATGATATTTAAAATTATATATATATTATATGGGGATAGCTAGGTAGTACAGAGAATAGGACATGGAATCAGGAAGAGAATTCCAATCCAGCCTCAGATACTTGCTGGTTGTATGATACCGAGCAAGTCTCTTAACCCTATTTGCCTCAGTTTCCTTATCTATAAAATGAACTGGAGAAGGAAGTGGCAAACCACTCCAGTATCTTTGCAAAGAAACTCCAAATGGGGTAGTTTAACATGCCTGAAAAACAGTTGAACGGAGGCAGCTGGGTAGCTCAGTGGATTGAGAGTCAGGCCTAGAGACGAGAGGTCCTAGGTTCAAATCTGGCCTCAGATACTTTCCATCTGTGTGACCCTGGGCAAGTCACTTGACCCCCATTGCCTACCCTTACCACATAGTATTGGCTCCAAGACAGAAGGTAAGGGTTTAAAAACAAAACAAAACAAAAAAACCAATACCCTTATTTTCCACAAAATATTCATGAAAAATTGGCATACTATTTAAAATCTGACAATTGTTATAATCATTTCAGATATTTTGATTTCTTCTCATCCATCATGTTTAAAGAGAGGAATATAATAGAAACTTAAAATGTGAACCAAATGGTTCTATTTCCACATAAACTTTACAACAACAACAAAAAAGTTAAAAATAACTCATCTCTGTTCTTCTTAAGGTTATATACTTAAACCAGTAGGAGACTGAGGACTTTTCGATGGTTAAGGGAAATCCAAGCAACGTTAGGAATTTGTGACAAGGACTTCTTACATCAATGAAATTAGGAATCATCTAAATTATTAAAATGTATACACATATATTTAGTTTTTATTTTTTCTCCTTATATTCCTAGGCCACAATACAGAGCTTAATAAGTAGTAGCACTTAATAAGAGTTTATTGAATTTCATGAAATTGGGTACCTTTGGGATAATCAAGCTGTTTTCCAGCACAACACTTTTTTAGTTATAAAGGGAAGGGAAATAATCACAAAAGACATATTATTTATTGTATAGCTTCTGTTGTCATGTTGTAGCATCTGTTTTCCTTTGTGGTGTTGTCTGTATTTGAAAATAAGGCAAATTTAATTAATTTATTTCATTTAGATTTCATAATTATATTTAATGATTTACATAATTTATTCATATATCATATATTATATTTATTTAGTACAATAGTGAGTATTCTCTAGTGATTTCATAATTATATTTAATAATTTATATCATTTATTTGTATTTTTATATACATGATATTTATCTATTTATTTAGCACAACCATAGTGAGCATTCTCTAGCTCAGAATATTTATTAATATCACCTATAGCCTTGCTGCAGCAACACTCCTGAATATGGCCAGAACCAAATTAAAATGTAATTGGAAAATATTTAACAAAATAAAATAAAAATACAATAAAATGTAGATAATAACAATACTTGGTTTTCTAAGTTGTTGGAAGCTATCCAATAGCTCCAAGGACTGGAGAGATACATGTTTTAGGTGAAAAAGAATGAAGCTGGGAACTATCTGTCTGTTAGCTCATGACTGTTTAAAAAAAGTCTCTGAGCATTTTTATTTTACACCATTTCAAAGAACAGTTTCTCACAAAGTATAATGGAGTTTGCAACTGCGCAGACACATCAAGGTTACAGAATTACATCATGATTAGTGTATGGCTTACAAGAAAATTTTCTCATGAAGATCATGCCTGGATGAGACAAGGTCCAAGGTTAGAAATGAGCCTCATTTTATCTAAAAGTTATTTTAGTAAAAAGCTTCCATACTTCAAAGGATATCTTTAAAGAATAAGCCTTTAAGATTTTGGGGTGGAAAATACCTAGCTGAATGTAGAATTTGTCCTTGGGCTGTCTGAAACAGAGGAAAAAGAGATACATAGCAGCTTCTGTTAATTTCTGCTTTTTTCGGGTTGGGGAAAAACTGTTAACTCCTTAACTGCTGGTTTACTATAGAGTACTTAGATGCTTTCTATGAAACTTAAGACTATCCTAAAAATTTTAATTAATATGCTTTCAATAATAAAGGGAGCCACTGGGAGGGATCAAGATTTTTATCCCAGATAAGCCATCCTGTCTGTGTCCTGACTTGCAGGGCAGAAAAGTCAAACACATGGCCTTGCCTGACTGCATTGATCTTTGATGGGGTCCAGATAAAAATATCTATTAAAGATCCTATTTCTCTGAGTGGCTTCTGACACTAAGTCAATATATGCTCTCGGGATCCTTATGTATGATTTAGTCACCATCGGTTTTTTTTTTTAAACCCTTACCTTCCATCTTGGAGTCAATACTGTGTATTGGATCCAAGGCAGAAGAGTGGTAAGGGATAGGCAATGGGGGTCAAGTGACTTGCCCAGGGTCACACAGCTGGGAAGTGTCTGAGGCCAGATTTGAACCTAGGACTTCTGTCTATAGGTCTGGCTCTCAATCCACTGAGCTACCCAGCTGCCCTCAGTCACCATCCTTTCTATCTGAGTTTGACACCACTACTCCAGCTCACTCTCCTAGGGCCAGGCATGTTCAGTGTTCCATAAGGCTCTGGGAGCTCCTTAAGAGGTTGAGGTATTTCTTCTCTAATACCATTGATGAGAGCTCCCAACACATGTACTTCTCTCACTCTGTCACCACTGAGTGACTAACAACTCCATTCCATTTAACCAGTTAACATCAATTAGCTTTTATAAAAATATATTTATTATGAAGATTTAGCAAGAACAGAAATATGCATCAAATATGCAACATTATTACAGAGTGCATTATTTCTAATGAGGAATTTTGGAGAAATGTTCACAAATATTTATGAGTTGGCAGTGGTCAGGCCAAAATCCATTACCTCCCCCTCTGCCCCCATCATGGCACAGTTGAAGTCTTTTATCAGTGGACATAAGGTGCACAATGTATTTAATTTTTTAAAAATCTGTTATTGGGCAGTTGGGTAGCTCAGTGGATTGAGAGCCAGGCCTAGAGACGGGAGGTCCTAGGTTCAAATCCGGCCTCAGACACTTCCCAGCTGTGTGACCCTGGGCAAGTCACTTGACCCCCATTGCCTACCCTTACCACTCTTCCACCTATAAGTCAATACACAGAAGTTAAAGGTTTAAAATTTAAAAAAAAAAAATCTGTTATCATCCCAAGGTTAAGTGGCATTTTTGTAAAAATGCTGCAAGCTATTAGAAATCTAGAAAATGTAATCCATGACAAAATAAATATATTAGGGATTAGAAATAAAAAGAATTTGTGAGGTTATGGTTTTCAAATTTGAAAATTTCATATTTTGATAGCATTATTGTTAATTTTTCCATTATTCCTTTCCATTCAGGGGAATTAGCAGGCAACAAGATTTCATTGATGTCATTCAGAAACACAAATTCACTTTTGTACGTACCATGGTCAATGTAGCCACAGAGACCTACCACTTGCTCATGACACTCAATGTTTCCTTCCTGTATAGAAAAGTGCTGAGCAGAAGAAACCTTGAAATAGGATGTGGTGGTCCAATAGATAGCTTTGATTGTTTCTTTGTCAGTATAATATGCCAGGATTTTTTTTTCATAACCCTTACCTTGCATCTTAGAATCTAAGGCAGAAAAGGGGTAAAGGCTAGGCAATTTGGTTTAAGGGACTTGCCCAGGGTCACACAGCTAGGATTTTTCTGAGGCCATATTTGAACCCAGGACCTCCCATCTCTGGGCCTGGCTCTCAATCCATTTAGCCACCTAGCTGCCCCCAGGACTTTTCTTTGAAAAAGTTTTTTAAACAGAGAGAGAGAGACAGAGACAGAGAAACAGAGAGATTTTCCATAAACAAAACAGAACACAAAAAGAGGATTATAAAGTCTATAAAACTATGAATCTCCATTCCAAATGGTTTGCTTGAAAAAAAAAGTATACAATTCCATATCTTACTTTCAAAATCATCTCATGTTTCCTTCTGTTGTCTTATATGCATTTTTTTTTTAGTTTGGCTCCTATTGGTTTTAGTTTATTTTTTGTCCAATTAATACAAATCCATTTTGTCTATGTTCAGTCTATTCCCCACTCAGGAGGAGAAAAAGAAAAACTAAGTCCTTGTAACAAAAATGTAATCAAAACAAATTCCCACATCAGCTATGTCCAAAGACACAGTGTCATTCTGCAACCCGAGTCCATCATCTCTGCCAAGAGAAGTGTAGTGTTTGACCATTGTTGCTCTGAAATAGTGGCTGATATTGCAGAGATCTTAAAACCTTCAAAGTTATTTGCCTTTATAATGATGTTTGTTGTTCATGTACAGATTGTTCTGGTTCTGCTCACTACAGCAGTTCATGCAAGTCTTTTCAGTTTCTCCGAGACCACTCCTTTCATCATTTCTTATAGCAAAATTGTCTTTGGGAATATTTTATCCCAAGATTTCTCCTTTTTAGCAGAGGAAAGAAAAAGAACCCAATTATTTATTAAGCTTCTACAATACGTCATGCATTGTGTTAAGCAGTCATTTGATATCTGCAACATCCCTGGGACACCGGGGCTATTATTCTTCTCATTTTACAATAGTGGGTCTTGAGGCAGATAGAGGTTGAGTGACTTACCCCAGGTCATGCAGCTAGTAAATGTGAGAGGCCAGATTTACTGCTAGTGCTGGCTTTGGTGTTGGCCCCACTTCCAAATGCCTGTGTGGTTGACTTTTTGTTTGGTTCTAAATGGAAGAAATCATTCCAGTTTCTCATTGGATTTCTTTCTTTTTTAAATCCTTACCTTCCGTGTTAAAATTATTGGTTCCAAAGGCAGAAAAGTGGTAAGGACTGAGCAATTAATGGTTGTGACTGGAGGTATCTAAGGTTAAATAAAATTGAACCCAGGACATCTTGTCTCCAGGCCTGACTCTATCCACTGAGCCACCTAGCTTCCCTTCTCATTGAATTTCTGGAGAATTATTTGGTTTAGTGGGAGCTTGAGGGTTTTACTGAAATGAGCATATAACTTGCAAAGAGGAGAGATTTATGTCTTGAATTCTGAAAGATCAGGGTCATGGACTTATTAATTTTTTATCTTAAACTTTGTTATCTCATTATTATTTCCTTTCCAGGACCATTTAAATTGACACAGACTGGAGATTACAGTCATGAGGTTCAAAACATGTTGTGCTGTAAGGAAATCCAAAACTACCAGCATGAAAAAAATCTATTTTTGCTCCAATTATGGACATGTTACCAGTAGGTTGGCAGCAAAAACAGCAATAAAGCTCTTTTATATCTTCATGGTGAACAATGTTAAACACATGAGTATCATTTTGTAGTTTCCTATCAAAATGAGGAGCTATTATATAAAGTTTTGTTATTTTCTAAAAGGATAATTTTTCTTCTGGGATTCTTCCTCTCTCCAGATGTCTACTTATTTTTCCTTTTCTGGTGAGCTGCTAATAAGCTTTATCTTATAAGATGACACTGTCAAAATGGATAATATCATCCCCAAAAGGATTCTTAGAAATCAATGTTTCCTATTCTGAGGAAACGCACCCCAATTTCTGTTGCAGGTGTTCTGGGCCTGAGCAAAAAGATTTCTGCCAAATGGTGAATATCTTCAATTTAGAAGCCCTTTGAATTTCAGAAACCATCTGAAAATTCAACAAGAGCAGCTTCTGCCTATATTCAAGCCACTTTGGACAATTTGAAGTGAAAACAAATTCTCCAGTAAATAAATCAATCTTTTTCTGATTAGAACATACCCAAATGTCTGAGGCCAGTTTGCTGCTTATGCTGGCTGATCAGCTTCTCTGGTTGAGGCTTCAGAAACTACCAGAAATACAATAACTTAGAATCATAAAATCTTACCTTGGGACTTAAAAATTCAGCATGAAAGAATATTATAGTGGAAGGAGCTTACCATACATTTATTTATTTGGGATCTTGTTCTACAGACTATTTCTCCAAATTTTCTTCTCTCCTTAACCCTATAAATACAACCCAGCTTTAGTTTTAATAGACAATTTAGCCTCTTATTTCCCTAAGGCTGTCTGCAGTCATTAGGATAATAAATCTAGAGCTAGAAGGGAACTTAGAAGTCATATAATGCAAATCCTCTCCTTTTACAGATGAACTTGGGCCCAGGAAGGTTGAGTGAATTATTCTATGTCACATAGATGATAAGTGGCAGAGCTGGATCCAAGTCTTTTTGCTCCAAACCCACTATTCTTTCCAATGGACCATTTATATCATATTGCCTTTCATTAGAAGGAAGACTTTTTAAAGACCATCATTTATTCCACAGTACTTCTCAGTATCACCACCCATTCACTCCTCTTTCCTTCCTGAAGGAAGAAATATGCAACCTCTTTGCTAAGGTTCTGTCCTTGATTCCCTCATCTTGAACCTCACACTAGCAATAATTCCTTGTCGATGTAGCCTCTTCCTTCTACATGTTTGGACCTCTCCAGTTCTAAAAAGTGGTCCTTAATCCTTCAATCCCCTTCAGCTTCTTCTCTCATATCTCCTTCCTTTTGCTATAATAGCTCTCTGAGGTCTTTGCTTTCTCTTTATTCACACTTTCCTCAAGCCCTTGCAACCTGTCTTCCAACTCCACTGCTCTTCAGAAGCTGCTCTGTCAAAGGTCATCATTAATCTAATCAATAGATCCAAAGATCCAGTCCTAAGCCTTTATGACCTCCCTGTAGCATCCCCTCATTCTAGATAATTGCTCTCCCTTTGGTTTCAGGATCACTACACCAGCTCTTGATCCTCCTGCCTCAGAAACCATTCCTTTCTCCATTGATTCACCTAATTTCTTAAGTTCTGATTTCTACTTTCTCTTCTCTGTCTCCATTAACAAGGTTAGTTATTTAAACTATCACCTTCACATAGATGACTACCAAATAACTATCTATAGGACCAGATCTTACTCCTGAGCTCTGTATCCACATCTTATCTAGTATATATCATTCAGATAATTTAGAGTAGATAATCTAATTTCCAAACATAGCTTATTTTCCTCAGAACTAATTTCTCTTATCGGTGACACTACTTGCCCAAATGCCCATGTTCAAAAGCTTAGTGTCAACTTCCTTTTCTTTCACCTCTTTCATTGCTCATCCAATCAATTACTGAGCACTACCCATTCTACTTTCATGATTGTTTTTAATAAAAATGGATTTTTTTTTATATCTTCAGTTTTTACATTGCCTACACTTACCCCTCTGAGAGTTGCCCCTTATAACAAAATTGTTTGTTTAAAAAAAAAAAAAAAAAAGGAACAAGAGAAAAGCTTAGCAAAACTGATGAACAGATTAAAAAAATCTGGTATTATATGCAAAATTCCATACTCATGGATCCTTTACCTCTGCAAAATAGCAAGGGGTGAGTTTTCTCACATCACTTCTTTGGAGACAAGCTTTCCCTTTATAGATTTGTAGCATTCAATTCTTATTATTTTGTAATGGTTGTCTTTTCCATTTAAGTTGTTGCAGTCATTTAGTTTATCATTTTCTAGACTCTATTTACTTCTCTTTGTATCAACTGTTACAAATCTTTTCATACTTCTCTTAATTGCTAATTTCAGTTGGCCTGCTCTCAGTCCTCATCCTTCTTGACTTTTCTGCAGCATTTAACATTTCTCGACTACTTTCTCCTCCTGGACACTGTACCTCTCTGGGTTTATAACACTGAGTTTAAAAAACTGAACACTTTTGGCTCTCCTACCTGTCAGGCTGCTCATTCTCAGTCTCTTTCCCTGGATCATCTATGTCCTATCAGATGTCCCACCTAACTGCAGGAATACCCCAAAGATATGCCCTGAGACCTCTTTACTTCTCTTTGTTTTTTCTCAGCTACTTCAACTCCCATGTATTCAGTTATCATTAGCATGCAGAGTACTCCCAGATTTATATATCTAAGCATTGTCGGTCTATATCACTGTCTACTGGCATTTTAAATTGGGTATTCAAATTTCAGATTCAACATGTCCAAAACAGAACTCATTTTCTTTCTCTCCAAATTCCTTTCCATTTAAGGCCATTTGCTATCTGGATTAAGTCTACTTTTCCAAACTTATTTTACATTATTACATTTCACAAACTATGTCCAACCAAATCAGGCTTGTTGCTATGCTTCTACCACAACCTTTCATCCCCTGCCTTTGCACAGGGCTAATGCATTTTCTGCCATGCTCACTCTTTAGAGTCTCTAGCTTACTTCTGGGTTCAGTTCATTGCTCCCCACCACCTAACACAGTGCCTTGCACATAGTGATCCCTTTTGTTGACTGATTCACAGGTCACTTCCTACTTGAACTGATTCTCGATCTCCTAATTATTGAGCAATGTTTCCTAAATTACTTCCTTTTTCTTGTCAGTATACATGTCTTATCATCCCAGCAGAAAATTCTTTGAGGTCAAGGATGTTGGAATTTTGCTTTGTTTCTCTGTCCCCGGCATGGAGCATAATACCCTGTATATAGCAAGCACTAATTATTTGCTGGAGTGAATCAGTTACAGAATATACAGAATGGGACAAAGATAGGTTAAAGGCATTGTTTTGTTCTTGCTAGAAGTGCAGTAGTCACTCACCTAATCTCAAGACAGATAGGCATGGGAGTTTAACCTTGTCTGGCCTGCTTGGCCCTTCTTTAAGAAGCCCAGTGGCCCTCGGCTTCTGTACTACACTGATTGAGGATGTCCATTAGCTTTAGCCCTATTGTAGCTCAGGAACACCTGTACTCAATCCACTATCCCCAGCCTTCCCACCAAAAGGGACTATAGGTACAAGCCATCGTGACTAGTCTTATTCTTATTTTGTTAAAAATGTCTATTATCGGGGGCAGCAGGGTAGCTCAGTGGATTGAGAGTCAGGCCTAGAGATGGGAGGTCCTAGGTTCAAATATGCCTCAGACACTTCCTAGCTGTGTGACCCTGGGCAAGTCACTTGACCCCCATTGCCTACCCTTACCAC
Source organism: Gracilinanus agilis (assembly GCF_016433145.1). Lineage (NCBI taxonomy): Eukaryota > Metazoa > Chordata > Mammalia > Didelphimorphia > Didelphidae > Gracilinanus > Gracilinanus agilis. The sequence goes on along the minus strand of NC_058131.1, from coordinate 324,292,460 downwards.
TCTTCTGCCTTGGAGCCAATACACAGTATTGACTCCAAGACGGAAAGTAAGGGTTTTTTTTTTAAAAAAATATGTCTATTATTTTAATCCTTTTACTCAAGCCCTTCTTTGATGGCTCATGATGTGTGGAACCGATGTTGGGTTTTTGGATGCTGTTGCAAAGAAATCATGCTTTGTCAGATCCTCAATCAAAGCTGGAACAGTTTCATGTGTGGGCCCAGTGAAAGACTTCATATTCCTGTTTTCTAGGTACCAGTCCAAGTCAGAGAAGCCTATTCTCAGACTAGCTATAGGGTAGAGAATGTTTTGGCCACAGCAAATCTTAAGGACCCTCTAAGAAGCCACACAACAAAAGGGGTTTTAGTTTTATTGGGGAAGGATCACTGATAAAATCACAGATACTCTTTATGTATTCTTGTTTATATTAAAATGTTAACAGTTCATTTTTAAGGTTTTATTTGGAGAGTTACTTCATTCTGTTGTGGACATTTAAGATTATAATCACAAAAAAACAAATAAATAGTTATTTTTATAGTTTTGGAGATTGATTACCACGTATGTTAATACTCTCTAAAATATTCATGTAAAATCCAGGAAACATTATATATGAATAGCCCAAAGCATTCATATCGTTTAAAAAAAAATCAATTGTCTTCCTGCCAGAGGGCTTATTAAATTAAAACATACTTTTTAACTACATCTAAAAAAAAAAAAAGAGCAAAGAGCCAGTATACAATAGGTACAAATTATATACATTTATTTTAATCATTTTAAATAACACTCTTGTATAAATTCTTTCATATATTCAAATCATACACATTTTTAGAAATTTATTTTGAAGCTTAGTACAGTAAATGTGTGAGACGTCTTTGTAAATCTGCATTAGGATTTTAGTGAGATAAAGAGAAGTTCATTTGTTGCTTCAGAGAGACATATATCACAATAGGTTGACTGAATGACTAGCAGAGCTCTTGTGCCTTTGAATTAAATTTAACTCGAAATCATTTAGGTTGACTTAGGCTTGGGACCTGGCTTCATGTCTTTTAGTTGCTCTAAGTTATTTAGTATGTGTAAGTATGACTTGCATCTTATGGAATAAGGATGATACACCAATAACGGCCTTGGAAAATACTTCATTTAACCACTGATACCTTATTGATCAAAAAGCCTTTGGTCCCTAGGATATCATTTGGCTCTTTCAGACAAGTTCCTATTAGTTAAAATGGCTCTCGCTTTCCCCCTGGGCAGACATCAGCTAATATTCAAGAGTGTGGACTTTTACCCCTACAAATAACCCTCCTGCCACCCTCTATCCCCACCAAGAAGACCAATCATGTCTCCATTTACAAAGGATCTTTGGGAGACTTGCCAGGGTATCTTTTCCTTCTCTGGACTTTTTTTCATCTTTCTGCCTTACCTATCTAAAACATGTTTTTTAGAACTTTTCTATGAATGGATGAGTTTTATTTTCTTAATAATGAACCAGATGATGCCCAATGTATAATGGTGAGTAATTCAAATGATGGTACACATTCCTTGATAGAGAATTTTTCTTGAGGATGGAAACACAGATCAACATATACCCTAGGAAGAGCCTCCACCTCTATCCCTACAGGCCCAAACTAAATATCCTATAGTGCTAATTTCAATTCAAGATGCAAAGTAAGGGCCACTGCTTTAGGTCTCTGGTTAAGAGTTAGAATTCTAGGCAGGATATAAATTTCCTTGGATCTCTGAGGCCGGAAATGGTGGGCACAGTAGATTTACATTTAAGGTCCTCCACCCAAAAATCTTTCCTTCTACCCTCAAAATCCACTATCCTCTTTTAAAACACAGACTTGACAGAGTTAACATACTGAGTCCCTAAGATACTGGAATGAATTCATTAATGAATGAGTTTCTTGGGAGTGGAAAAAAGACAGACGGCTAGAAATTATTGGATATTTGGGGTCCAAGAAGTCTAAGAGAACAAAAAAAGGGTAAATGATATTCAGCAGAGCATGCAATGCTCTTGCATATAAAGATTCAGAAAAAGATTTTTTTTTAAAGAGAAAAATTTATCTGTTTAGCAATTTTGCCTAGAGCGGATAACATTTGGGGAATCTATTTCCTGATATGATGATGGGGATGGAAGAGATGAAGTCATCACCTAGAAGCAGTCAGCAATTTTTCTTTTTCTAATCAAATTCACATAAGATAGTCTTGTCTTATTTGGAGCTACATTAATTCCTAAAGGTTTCTAACATCTGGATTCTCCCAACCATAGGATTTTCCAAATCATGCTCACTATCCTATAGTTTATGAAGACTGCCTTCCTCAAAGGAGTTGATAATGTGCAAGAGGAGTAAAATTAATTTTTTACTTTGTCAAATTATAAACTTTCAAGGCTTCTGACTTGATAAAAAAATTTCGTGCATACTATTGCAATTAGTGGGTTATGTTTTAATTAATTATTGCAATAAAGAATCATTTTTAAGAGCAAGGCTAGGAGATATTAAAAAATATGGAAAGATAATCCATTGGCTGGTGTTACCTATACAACAAGATGGTGTGGTGATGGTGGAGGGGGAATAATAGGGGAAACTGCTGATAAGCACATTCAGGTTTTTACAATTCCTTTTAAGGACTTTATTCCGGTATCCATATGCAGATAAAAGTCCTGACAGCCTGGATCACACTTTTATTTCTATTTCCTAACTGGTTTTATTCTATTTGGCAAACATGGAATTCCTCCCAGCATGTTTTGATTGAGTTGAGCATAAGCTGGCAAGGCTGACATCTTATTAATGTCACAAATAGAATCAACATCACTTTCAGCAGAGTCCAACAAAGACTGGAGCTGATTGATGACCCATTCTGCTAAAACAATGGAAAACCCTTATAGATGGCTTCATCTGTCTGTGCAATTTCCCTCTATTTCTGTTGGTCATGACTGAAGGTACTAATTGAATATCTGCTCTTCCCCACACAACCATTATCAGGTCACAAAGAGTAAGTAACCAGACTAGGTACCAGCTACACCACCAGCAAAGTCAAGAGACTGAGCTGGAAGTCGCTCTAGAGTGGCATCTTTGTGCTAGATTTGAACTAGCCTTTAACTCTGATCTCATTTAGAGAAACAAATCCACTTGAATTCCCTTTTGCCATACTGTTCATTCCATATTGCTTATTGATACCAATACTTGGAATCACAGAATTCCAGACCCAGAAGGGACATTACAAATCATGTAGCCTAATTGTCTTATCTTATAAATGGGCAAACGGGTTCACAGATGTTTAGTGACTTAGCAAAGTCATACAGCTAATTAGCAGCAGAGCAGGAACCAGGATGCAGGTCTGCCAACCCTTAGTCCAAGACCTTTTCATGTATACCCTGCTGCTGCTTCCTTTAGCTTTTGGTATTTCTTTTTTTTTTTTTAAATCAGCTTAATTGATGATTTTAACCTGTGTCCAAATGGCTTATGTGCAGGCAAAATTTCGCTTCCTTGTAATATGCTTTGAGACCTGGTTTCCAAGGATGCATTATATCTTAAAGTGGGGACAGTGCTTGGCCACCTTGCTGCATAGCTACTTCATGCTTATGGTCACTCTTGGAAGGTGTGTGAAGAAGGGATATATGTTTTAGTTACTGAGCACTGCAAATCCCTCTAGGCCCATTTAACCCCTCCACTATGGAGCATGAGAAGTAGAGAGCCTATGCAAATCGAATAGCTAGTTATATATCATCAGAAGCAGATCAAAATTGGCATGGTGATCCAACATTTGAGTAAGAAAAACATTTTTTGAGGGTGAGGATTAAAAGATAGACATTTTGTAGACAGGAAGAATAGGGGCCCCTGGTGATGTGACAATAACCCTTCATTTTTTTGAAATGAGGATTTCCTCATTTCCTTTGGAAGACTACCATTTACATTCAGGAGATTACTAGCAAAATGAAATTTATATATCAACTATCATTTTACATTCATCTATATGATGTAAAATTAGATACTTATGAAGGTGAGATAGTATTTCATTAAGTGAAGGGTGCCAAGATTTTGCATTCCAAGGTAGCCATTGACTTCAAAATCTACTGAACCTTATTTCTTGACTATATTTAATTATTCATATTCTTTTAAAATCAAAAGATGGGCAATTCTAAGGCTGAATTGCAGGAAGGAGGGACTGAAGGGTGAGAAGATAATAGAAAAGAAATACTCGACCTCTTAAAAATTGTCCTTGATGTCCATAGAGGGACTTAAAACGATCGATATTCACCAGAGTCCCAGCTCCAGCAATATTGCCATCTATTTTACAGTATTTTAACCAATTCTTGTATTTTCTTTTTACAATGCCACTAACTTCTGCTGTACAAATAAATTCTAGATGATAAAATATGACATGATTTTTTTTTACAAATAGTTACAAATGCAATGTTGATAAGATATGTTACAATATCTATATACACACTGTTTCTAAAAAGGCTGGGGCATTAACTAGGTCTAACTAGGTAACAAACTGAGACCCCAAAAGGGACCATCAGCTTCCTCCTTGTGACTACTACTTCACATTCTCTCTTCCAGCCCAAGAATCTCAACCTGCACTTTATTATATCACTAGGTGATAATTCACTAAGGAGAAACTTTCCAAGAATCTCTGTAGTATTCATTTGTCCCCAAATTCTAGAAACAAAAGAGAACTGCTTATTGCGATGCTTGTGGCTCATCAGTTTTTTCTCATTGCTATCTCTCAGAAAAGTAGAATGGAGAGAGATCCATCCCTGCCCCACCTTGAAAAGAAATGTGTGTTAGGAATGTATATGAAGACTTCCAACAGTCCTTTTCCTCCTAAACATACATCAATCATCCTATGGCAGACTGCTTGGTGGAAACTGGCTTCCCCAGGTGCTTCTCAGGAAGTTGGATACGAGATTCACTATAGAGTTTGGTCTTGCTACACACTCCTGCATGGCTGGGTACAAAAATATATTTTGCTTCAAGTCCTTAACAATGGTGAATTCAATAGATCTTCTTGGGGAAACAAAGGATGACAGGCTGAAGGCATTACAAATTTTTACCTGAAATTTTGGGATGTACTACACACCTTTGCTTTTTCAGCAAGCAAGGCCAGGTTCTGCCCCAGGTACCATTGCTGCTGCTGCTGCTGCTCCCTTTAGTAAGCACTGTGGCTTTAGCAACACTAGAGGAATTTGGTTCACTCTATTCAGGCTTTAAGCTTTGTAGTTATGTATGGGAGTTGTGAGCGTCAGCTGTCCATTGGGGGCCACCTCATTGCCATCATCTTCCAATAAGCCGGACACGTCAGCATTAGGGATGCTGTCATGGTAACTGCTAAAGCTGATGTTGTCCTCTTTCAGTTCAATGGTCCAAAAGGGGGCATTGAGTTTTCGGTTTTGATACTCTCTATATGTGTATACGGCCCCTACAAATCCCATGAGCAGGACCACCACAATGATGATGACTGTCAAAATGATGATGTTGAATTGAGTCCATGATACATCAGCTAATGCTGAGGTGCTATTTTCAGATGATCCTATTGAAAAGATAGGCTGCAGAGTGGTGGGGGTAAATGTACTATTTGCAACTGTAGTGAGTGGTGATGTAGACAAAGTAGCATTAGAAACCAAAGTGGCAGACCCTTCAGTCGTGGTAACAACAATTTCTGAAAATAAAGAGAGAAAATGAACAATAAAACACAATTAGCTAGCTCTGGAGAAGACTACAAACAATATCTAAAAGAGAGCTTAGGTTTCAAAAAAATAAGTATCATGATAAGGATGAGGGCCTAGAAACCTAGGGCAATTCAAGTGCCATATATGTGGCTGGCTTCTAGTGTGAACATATGTCCACCTAAATATATTCAAGAGAATTCCACAGTATCTTTCATCATTCCCTTGGGTGGAAGTGTAAATTCTTCCAAGTCAGTGAATATGCCATTATCAAGACCTAAAGCATAAGTTAAGGTAGGTAATGAGGGATGTATCTATACAGAGTTCCATGGTAAGCACTTGAACTCAAAAAATGCTAACATATCTAGAGGTTTTTCACAAAGGCAGTCTCAGATTTGTCACTTATTAGTTATACAAACTAGTAAAGTGATTTCAGTTCTCTGTACCTCAGTATCTGTCTCTGTAAAATGAAGATAATATTCATACTACATACCTCAGAGACTTGCTATAAGGATCAGAGGAAATATTAGAATTAAAAGTATTTTATAATCAAACTATGTAAATGTGGGCTATTGATCTAATAACACCTTGAGCATCCTTTCTGAAGACGTTATACGCCATCCATCAACTTATCTAAATTCTCTATGACTGTTTTTATTTTCTGCGGACAAAAAAAACCTCTTTTGTTACATGATAACAACAACAAAAAACCCTCATCTTCTGTCTTAGAACCAATACTAAGTATTAGTTTTAAGGTAGAAGAGCAGTAAGGTCTAGTTCAAGCTAAGTGACTTGCCCAGGATCACAACAGCTAGGAAGTGTCCAGAGGCCAAATTTGAACCAGAGCCTCTTGTCTCTAGACCTGGCCCTTTATTCACTGAGCCACCTTGCTGTCTTCTTTTCTTCCTTTTTTTTTTTTTTAAACCCTAACCCTCTCTTAGAATCAATACTAAGTACTGATTCAAAGGCAGAAGAGCATTAAGGGCAAGGCAATTGGCTAAGTGATTTGCCCAGGGTCTTACTGATAGAAAGTGTCTGAAGCCAACCAGATTTGAATCCAGGACTTTTTGTCTCCAGGAAGGCCCTCCATCCGCTGTGCCACCTTGCTGGCCCTGAGGATATCAATTATTACTATGGAAACGTAATAGAGGCCAGGTGGAAGTGTGAAACACATATTTTTATAAAAAACCCTTACTTTCCGCCTTGGAGTCAATACTGTGTATTGGCTCCAAGGCAGAAGAGTGGTAAGGGTGGGCAATGGGGGTCAAGTGACTTGCCCAGGGTCACACAGCTGGGAAGTGTCTGAGGCCAAATTTGAATCTAGGACCTCCCATCTCTAGGCCTGGCTCTCAATCCACTGAGCTACCCAGCTGCCCCCATGAAAACCATATAAAGGCTGTCTGGGTCCCAAAGTGAGTCTCAAATTTCCTGAATTTAAAATGGAGGTTTGGGATGGGTACAAACAAATTAGAAAAGAGAGAGACTTCCCCGGGGAATCATCTAACAAACTCCACTTTTAGAATCCATGAGTACAGAAATCTGAAAGGCTCATTTTGCTGCCACCAGTGCTCAGATAAACATTTAGAAAGTGGAAATAAAGTTTTCCCAAGATGGAAACAGCAGTCAAAGATGCACTCATTTTCTGGTTTTTCTTTTCCTTTTAAAGAAAGTCATATGGGTTAAAATTGGTTAGAGACTCTCTGAAGTCTAATCCTTTCTCTCTCTCTCTCTCTCTCTCTCTCTCTCTCTCTCTCTCTCTCTCTCTCTCTCTCACACACACACACACACACACACACACACACACACACACACACACACACACACCTCTTCAAATATATATATATATAAAAATATAATATGGGTAGTCAAAAGTCAAATCTGGAGATATGAAATCTTGTAGTAGCCCTGGCTGAATTGAGGTGGGAAGGGCTAGTGGTAACAGAAATGAGGGGAAAGTGTTCTTGGGGCTAGAGAGGAACTGTGGTTGATTTTGCTGTGAACAAGGCTGAGTGGGCTCCTCCAGTAGGTGTTGCTGGAGGGCTTATAAATTCTGTTCTTGGATGAGGGCTTACCTTTCTTGATACAGCTTCCCTTGTGGTCTCTGACATAGCCTTCCTGACAGTTCTCACAGTGAAAGCCAGTAGTATTGTGGAGGCAGTCAATACATTCACCGCTCTCTGGCTTGCAGATCTTCGGAGTTCTGATGGCATCCACATGTCCGAAACACTCACACTTCATACAGATACTGTCAGAATTGTAATAGCCATTTTCACAGGTATTGCAGTTTGGGCCTGTGTAACCAGCTTTGCATTGATCACATTTAGGCACCAACTCCCCTGAATCTAAAAAGGATTCAAAATATCAACATGCTTTAATGTGGGCCTATAGACAGGATACTGCTAATTCTGGAAAAAAAAAAATTTAAACCAATTTCTCCTACTTCCTACAGTTCAATACCAAGAGATATATAGTGCACAATGAATGAGATCAGCATTAATTCTAATGCACCTGAATTCTAGATCAGTTCTGCCAATAGCCATTTGATCTCAAGGCAATTCGGCCTCCTTCTTTGAATTTCAATTTCACAGAATTGCAGAGTTTGAGAGCTGCAAGGAACCTCAGCAGTTAACCTGTCCATCTCATATCCCAAAGGAAGTCCCACTACCACATACCAGACAAATAGACATCCAGCCTCTGTGAAGCTCTAAGGAGGGCAATAGATTCCCATCCAAGGGAGAACACATTCCACTTCTGAACTGCTCTAATTGTTAGGAAGTTCTTGTCATCAACTCCAATTTACTTCTTTGTAACTTCTACCCACTGTTCTTGGTTCTTCCTTCTGGGGACAAATGGAATAAGTCTAATTCCTCTTTGTAGATGACAGCTATCATGTCCCTCCCGCTCCTCTTTGCACCTTTTCTCTTTTTCAAGGTAACTGTGCCTAGCTTTTTTCCATTGATATTCTGACCCAAACTCAAGAACCTTTGTCATTTGGGTTGGACAATTCTAAATACTTTCCAGTTTATCAATGTTCTTCTTAAATGGTGGCACCCAGAACTGAAATGTTGTGTTATAAGCAGGAGTACCATGGGATTATCATCTTATTTCTGGAAGCCATGTCTCTATTACTGTGGTCTAAGACTACATTAGCTTTTTTGGCTACTACATATTATTGTTGACAAATGAGGAACCTGTACTAGGTAGTTTCTATAGGATCCATCCATTCAGCCAAAAAGCATTTCTTAAGCACTTACCTATGTGAGAAACAATGACACAAAGATTCTGACAGCTTACTTTGTTTTTTTTAAACCCTTACCTTCCATCTTAGAATTAATACTGTATATTGGTTCCCAGGCAGAAGAGTGGTAAGGGCTAGGCAATGGGGGTCAAGTGACTTGCCCAGTCACACAGCTAGGAAGTGTCTGAGGCCAGATTTGAACCTAGGACCTCCTGTCTCTGGGTCTACCTCTCAATTCACCTAGCTGTGCCAACAGTCTACTCTGAAACCTCTTGGATCTCAAACTTTTTATGCTGTAAGGTCCTTTCCAATTTGAACATTTTAGGATTCAGTTATTCTACTAGCTGCTTGGCTTCCAGAGAGTATAAGAGAAATCTGAGGTATCTATTTTGCTAGGAAAGGAATGATATATTATATATTATAATAGTTGATAAGAGTAGTGCTTAGCTTCACAAACCCTCTGCAGAAACTGTTACTGTTTATATTGAATATTTGCCAAACTACCTGTTCCTACTAGGCAATAAAATAAAGCTTTCAAAACTTTAAAGTAACTGACAACGTGTATGTGTAATCATGTTAAATAAGTTGGAGAGCATTCCATGGTTTACTTTGGCATAATAAAGAAATTAGGAAGGATATGGTAAGTTATCAAAGACTTCTTCATTCCAGCCAGGGAATGCTTCTAAGGCAGAACTCTAACATGGGGACCATTAGCCATTTTGCAGGGTTAATGATGTTACCCTTAGTAGTGTGAGAATATGGCCTAAATAAATGTCTTGATAAAATTATCCTGTTATGGTGAGTTAATTATTATATGAAGTCATACCTATCTATTCCACATCTGCATTAATTTTTATTTCTGAATATATTCATAGTCTTTTAGATTTAGAAATAATATACTTTAGAAGCTGTCTATTTTGTTCCTTTCATTTTGAAGACAAAAATTTAAAATGGCAAAGCAGTTTGTTCCACAGGCAGCTAAGCAATAGAAACAGACTCAACATGACTGTCCTAGGTTCAGACTCAGTATTCTTTTCCCATACTGGGCTGGCTTCCAACTGGCCCCCAAATAGCAAATAGTTTAGTTTTAATTTAAAGTTTAATCACCATTTAATAGTCAAACTTACTAGTTATCCAAGTTGGGCATATCACAATATTTGGCCCCCATTTTTCTTATTAGAAGATTAGACTAGATATAGTAGTATGTCAATGAATGGTTTTCTACTATAAATGTTTGACTGATCAAACCTTTCATTCCAATATAGATTTATGGAAAAGCCTTACGAATGGAACAATTGCCTGTAGATGTCACTGCTGAGCATGGGCACCGAAGACATTTATGAAAGGCAGTGGGACTCTTATAGAAACCATCTTTGCATCCTTCACAGTGGTCTCCTTTGCTGTTTCCTTGGCATTTCAAACAGGTACCTGAAAGAAATGATTTAAAATGCTTAGAGGTGTAGGTGCCTCTTGTTTGTTTTACTCAAAATAAAATTTAGTTATTCAATTTGACAAGCATTTATTAAATGTCTATTACGTGCTGGGGCAGCTGGGTAGCTCAGTGGATTGAGAGCCAGGCCTAGAGACGGGAGGTCCTAGGTTCAAATCCAGCCTCAGACACTTCCCAGCTGTGTGACCCTGGGCAAGTCACTTGATCCCCATTGCCTACCCTTACCACTCTTCCACCTATAAGTCAATACACAGAAGTTAAGGGTTTAAAATTTAAAAAAAAAAAAAAAAAAAAAAGTCTATTATGTGCTAATGCTGTGCTTTGTCCTGGGGATGGGAAGAGAATACACATTTTTATATTGCACTTAATTTACATAATTAATAAGTGTCTAAGGCCAGATCTGAATTTAGGTCTGTCTGATTCTAGACCCAGGGCTCTATCCACTGTGCCAAAGAAAAACTAAACAATCCCTATCTTTAAGGAGCTTATATTCTACTGTGATGGCAGTTAGGGAAGGATATGAATCATAAGATTATAGGATCACAGATGATAAATACAAAGTAATTCCAGCAATGAGAAAACACTGACAAAACCAAAGAGACTGAGAAAGAGATTTTGAAGGAAACATCAGGTAGTGAGAAAGGAGAACATTCTAGGAAGAGTTGACAGCTTGGGCAATTGCACAGGAGTAAAAGAAGAGTGAGCTTTTTCTTGTACGTATTTCCAAGAATTTATACTCATACATTGATAAAGATTAGCTGAACTTGACTGAATTCTAATGCTAGCCTACATAATCTTATTGTCCCTAAACATGGCGATTTACTGGTATAAATGAACCAATAAAATTAAAATTTTCTGAAAGAAAAGACATATATAGTATGATAATGAGATTAAATCTACCCTGCCCATCTTTAGATTTAATCACCAAAGGTGAAAGCATCTCTACTTAATTCAAAAGTTGGGAGCTCTGTAACCCAGGTGTGTTAGAATGATTGACAAATCAGAATTTACGGTCTCCTAGTCAGTCCTAAGAAAAGCATCTGTTGTGATTGGACATGTAAACTAAGAGGGAGGCACAGAAGTGATGCAAAAGAGGTCCCTTTTAAAAGAGAGTTCAGGAAGCTGAGAAGCTCTTCTGGTTCATGAATGGGACCTGGGACCCTGAGACCTTGGTGAGACTGTTCTTAATTCCCTCTCTTAGAACTACACGTGGTGAGTGAAGAAGGCTGACTCCTTTAACCTCCCAGGAGGTACTACCTCCGAGAGGCTCCCTTGATTGGGAGAAGCCCTTGTGGCTAAAACCCTTGTTAATTGACTTTAGGCTCTAGTTGGGCCTCTGGAGCCCTGTTGGAGTAAAGCCCAGACTTAAATACAAATCTCTTATTTTACCCTCTTCTCATCTCTCTACTTCCACTCTCTCCTATATTTTGTAAATAAACTTCCATAAAAGTCATTTTGACTTGAGGTTATTCTTTAATTGGGGATTGATAATTGTTCAATCCCCTGGCGACCAACCTATTAATATTTACCCAATAAAAAACCCCTTTTCACCCCTTACAATAGGTATACACTGAAAAAATAACACCAATTATGGATCACTCTCAGGTTGCACTTGAGCTAGATTGGGGAGAAAGTACAGACTACACATTCAGTTCAGTGAGAATGTATTTGCTTCTAGGGATCTACTTGTGTGTATGTGGTGGTGGTGGTGGTGGTGGTGGTGGTGATGGGAATCCAGACCTCAGCTATCATTGATGCAAGATCAACTGATGTGGAAACTCTTTCCACAAATGCAGCTTAGCAACTCACATGAAATTTGTTGTCTAGTCCAGTGATGGGCAAACTTTTTAAAGAGGGGGCCAAAGGAAAGGAAATTCTCATCTGTCAGTCTATTTCTAAGGCAACTCTTTTGAAGTTTCATTGTATTGTATCCTACTCGTTGTATTCATCATATTAGGAATAATGTCCCACTGCTGGATAGAACATTTCAGGGGGCCGCATCTGGACTGTGGGCTGTAGTTTGCCCATGACTGGTCTAGGGCACTGAGAGGCTAAATTACTTATCTGGTATACAAAGTGTCAGGGGGAGGGGGCAGAATAGAATTTAAGTCTTCCTAACTATAAGAATGATATCTATTTACTCTCTTTTTATTGCTTCTAAACAACAGTTAGAAAAAATGATTTTAGTTCTAATTCACACTTAATCTTAACTTTCAATTTTTTCTGTTATTTGGATAAGCAGAATGCATTACACTGTATAAATTTTTTTTCTCCAAATGATGGCCATGTGTGCAGGGGGTAGAAGAGGTGGGGCAGGATGAGTAAGGGGAGAAAAGTGGTCAAAGCCAGAGGTAAAATTTTGAGAAGGCCCTTTTGGAGGGTGGAGGGTAAGGGAGATGGGGGAGCATTGCTTTTCTCCTAATGAATAGTTGTACTATCCTCTCCCTGTCTTTGAATTCAAATAATGCAGAAACATTTAAAAAATATTTCCAGGGCAGCTGGGTAGCTCAGTGGATTGAAAGTCAGGCCTAGAGACCGGAGGTGCTAGGTTCAAATCTGGCCTCAGACACTTCCTAGCTGTGTGACCCTGGGCAAGTCACTTGACCCCCATTGCCCACCCTTACCACTCTTCCACCTATGAGCCAATACACAGAAGTTAAGGGTTTAAAAAAAAAAAAGAAAGAAAAAAATATTTCCATTATGATAAGTTGCTGGGCTACTAAGTCCAACGCAATCTGGCAAAGCCCAAAGGCTGGTGCTCAAATAATGAACCACTGGGAGAAGTTTCTATAACATCCCATCACTTTGGCATATCTTTTCTAGTCCTGTCTAGAAAAAGGCAGGCTAAGCAGCCCCCAAAAGACAATCCACAGAATATTAAGCCTAAAAAGTGACTTTAGAGATCATTTAGTCCAATCCTATCCTCATCTCCATTTTAATGGAAGGGGAACTGAAAAAAGGAGAGGGGGAATGATATCCTTTCAAATTTACATAATTAGCTAGTGATGGTCAAAATAAAAACCCAAGTCTCTCAATGACTAACTCAATGCAGTTTTTACTCCATTAGAACTTACAGTCAAGAAAGACCTTAAGAAAATAATTCCTCTAATTTCCTTCCTGGTTCTTTAAAATTTACAAAACTACATTCCTAGTATTGATACATGTATTTCCTTTACTTTATAGAGGCTCAGAGAGGTTAAATAATTTACTCTGAGTCATCCAGATAAGAAATGGTAGAGCTTGGACTTGAACATTCTGGCTCTAACTTTATTTATTTATACCACATTGTGCTTGTAATAAAATTTCCAGGGTAGAGGGCTGGGGTGAGGAGGGGAAGGAAGAGATATCTAAGCAGTTTGGTCATTCATTAATGGTCACAGTCCTTTAAGAGTTTGGCAGGAGAGCCATATTTGATACTTTAAAAAGATATGCATATGTATCCATAATAAATGCTTTACCTGAATAGTATATGGAATCCAATCAGGCTCTAAGTTATTTGAATTGCTTTATTTTTGTGTTGACTTGATAATAATGGGAGGGGTTGGGGGAGGTGGGAGGCACAGAGCCTTTGTAAATATCATAATGAAGTATCCATTCTACATCACAACTTTCCCCATTGCCATTTTGATATATCATGGTTTGGCATAAGACATTAAATGGTAATTTGGGGGGAGTTTTGCAGAAGTCACAAATGACACATAAAGGCCAGCAAATAACACAGAAAAAGTTTAGAAATTTAGAAATGCATAAAATGTATAGTACTGTATAATATCATATTTTAACTTTTTTTTTTTAAAACCCTTACCTTTTGTCTTAGACTCATTACTATGAAGAGTGGCAAGAGTAGGCAATGGGGGTAAGTGACTTTCCCAGAGTGACACAGCAAGGAAGTATATGAAGTCAAGTTTGAACCTAGGACCTTCCTGTCTTTTTAAGCCTGACTTTCAATCCACCGAGTCACTCAGCTGCCCCTCCCCCCATTTTTTACCTTTTAATACCATAAACAAACACAAAGTTAAAATAAGTAAAAAATTAAAGTACAAAAAGAATGCAAAAGCCAGCGGATGACATACAATGGTTGAAATGTTAACACTGACCTATATATAGCTTATGATGAAATACTTAACCTAAAATTTATAATAAGGTATTGCAAACACTTCATTAAAGGGGAAAAAAAATTCAGATTTCTTCTGTTACGGGGGGAGGCACAACATTTTACAGATTTTTCCAGATCATGAGGGTACCCCAAACCCCTGTGACATGGAAAGGATAGCTATACTTTTATTCAATAGATTAATTTCTGTCAAAATATTATAAAGAATAGTATCATATTGCTGTTTTGTTAGCATTATCCTTCATACCTTACAATCAGAACCCCATAAAAAAATATACCCTGTATATTTACATATGAAACAGTATAGTGAATATGTCAGAACTTAAAACCCAAGGTTTATAGGGAAATGATGTGTATTAAAGAGTGTGTTTGTTTGTAGTGGTTTTGTAATTTTGTTTGCTTTTTGGTCCAGGTCTACAGTTTCATGAATATTCATGAACAGGGGAACTCTTTCCCCTGAGGTAGGATGACAGCAGTTTTGTAGCTTATACTCTTATTGAGTTGTTTGGGAAACTGAGAGGTTCAGTGATTTGCTCAGGGGCACATAGCCAATATGTGCTAGAGGAAGGATCTCTATTTCACCAAGCTGCTTCTCTTTGTGGTGGTATTCGTTCTTAAATTCTATACTATCAATAAGTCTCACATTCTGTCTGTGAAAAATGAACAGATAATTCATGATAAGAGATTATTCTTTAGCACACAAAATTAGAGACCATCAAAGTTAGAACAGTTAATAGTTAAATGATCATAACTAATTTATACTAGAAAAAATTTTAATGGAAAAAATAGATGTATTATCTTTAAATAGTTGAACTATGTTATTATATGACACTCATATAAGTCCCATGTTTATAACACAATGTGAAATAAAAAAAAGTTAAAAAATCAAATAACGACAACTGTTTTTAACACTCAAACTCCCTTTGCCCATAAGGCTCATATGGTTCCTAATTCAGTAACTTTTTATTCATGGAAAATCACAGTATATACACAGCCTTTCCCTTCCTCTTGGCCTTATAAGGATGATATTAGGAAATAAGTCTTATTATATTAGTTTAGAGATAAGAAGTAGAGAAGCTGGCTTGAGGAAGAATTGCAGTTTCAAATGGAGCTGAGACTGTGTCAATTTCGAATGTTGACAGTTGTAATGGTTTTTCTCTGGTAGTTGGTCTCTGGAAGTTGGCAGAGTCACATACAGAGACTCTCATCTGTCTGAGGTAGAAGGAAAGGAGGGAAAAGACCAGAAGGAGCTTAGCGTTTTCTTTTTCCAACTTGGGAAACACTATTGACTATCTATTACTGTTTTTATAGATTGTTTTAACTCTGAGAAGACCAAAGAAAAACCTGGTGTTTGGTTTGGACTCTTGAGTCTGTTAAGGCTCAGAGTCCTAACTTGATTCTTGTTGAGACTCAATCCGCTAGCCTTTGCTATTTTTATAGGTGAAGTTAAGAATTATAAGGACAATAGTGGTAGTTTATTTAGAATAGTAAAAATTTGGATTAGTCAGATAAGGAAGGATTAGTGTAGCCTGTGAAAACTAGGGAGTTTTATTTGAGTGGAGTTAAAATCCCTTCAAGTTAGAAATCCTTTTATCCTTATATATTTTCAATAAATAGTTTATTTTTTATAACAAGAGTTTCTTTATTATCCTTATGCCTGGCCCTGATTGTCCTTGTGCCTGGTTCATTTATGAGCTTCACTTCACTGATAGAAACTGAAGATACTTTGCAAGCACAGCAAGCAGAGTATCTAAAATTAGTTTATAAATAAATAATCAATCCATTGCTTATATTATTTTACAGTCACCTTTTATTTTTACAGTTTGGCGAGCCAGATAGGAATCAAACCTTTTAAGCTTTTCTTTGGTTCTGTTCATATTTATGCTTATGATCTTCTACAAGTGCACTCAAGTGCTTCAAATCTCTTCTCATTTTCAGATTTAATAGCTTTATTTTTATCAGTGCAAGGTAGGAAATACTTCCAGCTTGTAGTGGTTGTTGGTCAAATCATTGGTAGTGGCATCTACCTTTGCTATAATCAGTTTTTTTTTAATGCTTGTATTTCATCTCCAATTCAGTGTACACAGATCTAGCTGCTTACAGTGTCTACACCTTGGGGCATAGAATTCAATGAGGATGTCTGACTTAGGGTCCACTGCTATGGAACACAATCATTACAAGTTTTCTGCTTTTTGGGGGGCCAGGCTGGGATTTGACAATTGACTTTAGTTTTCCTTTTTTAAATGCCAACATGAAGTCCTTGAGTATAAATCAGAATTAAATTCCTCTGGTTCCTATGGCATACTCCTTGCTACCCTTGGCAAAGATAGCTACATTGATATTTTTACCACTGTTGCTAAGTCACTTCAAAGGAGTAGTCACCAGCAATGGCAAAGGTGTATTCAGGGGAGTTCTTTTTGTTGTTGTTTCACTGTATCTAATTCTTTGAGATCCCATGAACCATACCATGCTAGGCCCTTCTATCCTCCACTATCTCTTGAAGTCTAAGCATAAGTTTACTGCTTCCATGTGTTAAGAGAGTTTTTATTAATTTCTCCTTTTTTATATTCAAAAGGAAAAGGAGCAATAATATTTTTCAATAAGGGCCCCCCTGCTGTGCAGGTTATTAGTTAGAGACCCCCTGATGTGCCGCTTGTCAGTTAGTGACAGTTAGAAGGGTGTGGCCAAGGGGAGTTAAGTCAGTTGTAGAGAACACTGGAAAGGGCTTTTTGTCTCTGGGTCTCCTGGGAAGAGGGTGTACTGCTAGCACTCTCTCTGGTTTGAGACAGAGAAACGAAAATAAGGGTTTAATAGCCTTATTGATTATTAATAACTTAAATAGATAGGTTATATTATTAGATAATGAGAGTAGGAGAGTAGGCAAGGGCTTCAGCCTAGCAGAAGATACTGCCCTTTGAAGCAGATAAGATTTAGGGTTTTTTGGAAAAATTTAGTTAGGATTGGGATCTGGGTTATAGCTACAAGCTATTGTGAAATTATTTTCACTTTCCTCCTTCCTATTTCCTAATAATAAACTAAGTGTTTTGCATTTAATAAACTGCGCACTGGCTTTTGTTCAAATCCCTCCCCCCCCCAAAAATTTAACCCTTCACACACATACTATCTATCTTATCCTCTGCTGCCCCTTCTCCTTTTGACTCCCTTAATCAAGTCCTTAGTAACTTTCCAAGAGCTTGTTTCTCCAGTACAGAATAGCAACTTTAGAGTCAAAACTGAAATCTATGGCATAGGGGACAACCATTAGAGGATATTTAGCATATCTCTTGGCATCACTAGAAGCTGTTGGATGACCAACTAATGACATAATATGCCTCACTACCTGATCCTTCAGTAGGTTTCCAAATGTCTAAAACATTGGATTTTTTGGGTTCATATTTAGAGTAAAATTTTTTTCAGTTGCATCATAACCAACTCTTTTCAGAAAACATTTAGGAATTTTCCAACTTCACTATTGAAAGCATGGTGGAATCTGTACTCATGTTGATCACCAAATGTTAGAATTGTAAGGGACCTTAGAAATCATCTAGTCTAATCCCTTCATCTTAACAGATGAGGAAACTGACTTAGAGGGGTAAAGTCATTTGTTCAAAAACACATATCTCCTTAGTAGGACAACTAGAACCAGAGCGCTCATCTATGAAAACTATTCCACACACACAGGTGTTTTTTTTTTTCATTTGCAATAGCTTATTATCTGTAGGGAAGTGTTGGAATAAGGCTAACCTGATTCAATTTCTTTTCCCAGAAACAATGCAAATATCAAAATTTTAGGAACCCTCCAGTGTGGCAACAAAGCATATTTAAAAACAAACAAGAAGCCTCAATTGGTTCTGTTCTTCCCATTAAATATACCACTCATTGGTCATCAGTCCGGATGTTCAGTGAGGTACTAATATTAACCCTTTCAGGTCACAAATGGGCCAACAAATGCAAAAACTGTCCATCTGTGATACGAAAGAGTTAATGTGCTTCCTGGAAACTGAATCTGCTACCAAAGAATTATGCAAAGCAAAAGAGAATTTAGCTCCCTGAATAAAGCTCTTGTTGCTTTTAGGAAGTCCAAAAAGAATAATTACTCATCAGTAATTCTTACTAATTAAATGGAAAGCTGTTATAAATTGCTGACAAATTTAACTTCCAGAGAAATGCAATTTTAACAATTTCAAGTAATCTTCTGACTTCTTCTGGAGTATTGTGTCCAGCGGAGCTATGTTTTATGAAGAACTTCAGCAAAATAGAACACATGACCTAAAGATGGTGACCAGATAGTGGGAGGATCGGAAACCAGAACAAGTGAGAATCAATTAAGGGAAAATCATAAATGAAGAAAGATTCATGGGTAGACATGCTTTCTTTTCTTTTCTTCTCTTTCTTTTTCTTTTTAAAATACAAATGATTGAAGGAAAAAGGACTTACTTGTTTTGCTTGACCCAGAGGGCAAAACTAGGACAAATTGCTAGAACAATAAGGAGGTAGATTTTATTTTATTTTTTAAAATTTTTATTTTGAATATTTCCCCATATTTCATGTTCTTTCCCTCTCCCCCAAACCCACTAACCCTCCTTAGTCAATGCACAATTCCACTGGGTTTTACATGCATCATTGCTCAAGACCGGACTAGAATTATCATTTAGTATCTACATCCCCCGTAATATCCCCATCGGCCCATGTGTTCAAGCAGTTGTCTTCCTTCTGTGGTTCTCAAGGAGGCAGATTTTAGCTCACTATGTCTAAAAATGAAAAGTGTCTTGGGAGTCAAGAGTCTACTTCTATTAGAGATGTTCAAGAAAAGATAATTTATTAGATATACTAGTAAGATTCTTGTTTCAGGCAGGAGAGGACAGAATGGGGTAGTGGAAAGTACAATGGCTTCAAAGATTTACTTCACTGGACATTTCAGTTAACTGCTCTGAAATGTGAAGGGGAAAGACTGCATGATCTCTAAGATCCATTTAAAACAAATCTGTGATTCTAATTATTAGGGGTAACTCAAATTGCCAGGAAGTTTTGCCAAGCAAAAGTTCCTAGAAAACATTCAGCTTCATTTCTATGTAATTCATGTATTATTAATTTGTATCATGTGAATTCTTTTACATACAAATGGATATAGTTTGATGAGTATCTTAAAGTATGTGAATATTACCCTATAAGTATGTTTGTGTTGTTAATGAAATGGTATCTTTTATTTCATATTAAATGGCAATTAGAAGCTTCAGAATAGCCAGTTCATGGTAATCTCAAGGTCAATTCATTCAAGTGTCTATGATAGAAAAGCAATGGAAATTTCAATATAATTTAACACTTGCTCTAGATTTTGAGAGTCTGTTTCAAAAAATTTAGTGATAGCATGCCATGGCCTAAAATTTGATAGAGGAAGCTCATCCAAGAGATATGAAAAGTTTTAAAGGGCAATATTCAGAAGAAAAAAGTACAAATTAATCTGATGGGGATAAAAGGAGAAGCTATCTTAAAAAGACCCAAGTCTTGGACCTTTAGTCAAGAAACTAATAGATAAACTTAGATGTGAAATACATGTATAAAAGATGGAAGCAAGGCCAACTTAAAAACTTTAGTGCAAGAGCTTATTAAAGCTCAGAATGAGCTGAAGTTGGTGATGGTTGAATGGTGAAGTTGGTTGAAGATCACAAAAAAGTTTTCTAAAGCTATACCTCATGCAACTAGTACTTAAGCTTTTTTTAAACTCTTTTTTATAGTACACTCAATTTCTGGAAATACCTCTTCTTCTTCTTCTAGATTAAACTCGTAACAAAGAAAAAAACAAATTAAGCCAAGACAAACCAAGTTTCAAACCCTTCTGAAACCATCCCAAATAGGTTGCCCAAGTGGACAGGATAATGACGAAATTGAAGACAGAACTACTCCAACTTTTAGTTTGCTAAAGAATTATTTTCAAAGTAGTGATAAAACAAAAATGATTAGTAAGGAGTTAAAACTCAAGATAAGTGAGGGAATGAGATGTTGTGGTGAAAAAGTCTCAATGAGTTTAAGTCAACAGATTCAGAAAAAACAGATCATAGGGATTAAAAAGGAGGTGTATTTCAGCTCTATCTCTGTTCCACCCCTCCCCCAAAGAGAAGGTCTTCCATACAGTTTTTAAAGTGAAAAAGAAGAGATATGGGACAGATAATAGTATTGTTCAAAAGATTCAGAAATTGTTAAATAATTTATGGAGAAAGAGAAGTACTCTCTGATAATCTTATAAAGGACCTCAGAGGCCATATAATCCAACCATCTAATTTACAGATTAGGACTTTTAGGCAGAGGAAAGTTTAAGTGCTATACACAAAGTTATAATGTCAATATTTGAACTAAATTGCCTCCAAGATTCTTTGGCTCTAATGATCAGTGAATGAGGACTGACATGCCAGAAAGCTTGAATCAGTGGAATAAAAATCTTCTTGATAATATATTTGACTAATTAGCAGTACTAAATAAAAAGAGAATAAAGTTGAGGTATAAAAGATATGCTTCTAGGTCTAGCGTGATCACTCTCTGACTATGTAAATAGGGGAAACTTATCAATGTCTTAGTTGTAAAATAGGAATATAATATCAGCTAGATGGTATTGTGAGGGGGCAGCTGGTAGCTCAGTGGATTGAGAGTCAGGCCTAGAGATGGGAGGTCCTAGATTCAAATTTGGCCTCAGACACTTCCCAGCTATGTGACCCTGGGCAAGTCACTTGACCCCCATTGCCCACCCTTACCACTCTTCCACCTATAGCCAATACACAGAAGTTAAGGGTTAAGAAAAAAATTAAAAATAAATTAAAAAAAAGAAAGACTAGGGCTTAAGTCTTAGTTACATATACCTATTAGCCCTGTAACTATGACCAAGTAGTTGAAACTCTATGAGCTATAGATTCCTTCCCTGTAAAATGGGGATTATACTTTTTACTCCATCAGAGGATACTATTAAAGACAAACTTTAAATATAAACTGAAGTTATTATTAATACTACAAACAATAATAATGCTTTTTGTATGTTCATATACCATTAGGCAAAATCCTAAACAACATTTGCTGCATTTAAATGTCTTTGTCCACTTCATCTCCCCACATTCACTGAATAAATAAATAAATAAACAAACAAATAAATAAATAGATGTTAGTGAGGGTGGGGCTGTTTCAGGTGGCTAAATGTATAGATAAAATGGGAATTGTGGTGTTAGCAGTTTTTATGGTGCTTCATAGAATCATAGTATCTCAGATCTTTTTTTTTTTTAACCAAAATTCCCCATTTTGACTTGTGATACCAATTTTTTCAAACAAAATATAATTTTAAAAATTTATTCCTGACTAGATTTGGCCCAACATTTTAGCCTATCCAGAAATATTTTGATTCTGACATCCAATATGCCATTCCTTCCTAACTTTGTGTCATATGTAAACTTGGTTAGTAGGTCATATATCTGAATCATTTATAAAACTTTTTTCTCTAAAAATTCATTAATTATTCCTTTAATAATGGATCCTAGAATTTTTGCCAGGAATCCAGCTCATTGCTTTCTACTGTGGACTCCATTTTTCTCCCTTAAAAAAAAAAAAAAAAGGACAATATTTACCCTTTTCAGATCTCCCACATCATGTATCAGAGATCATTCATAATAATTCTGCAACTGCATCTGCCATTTTTTTTTCCAATATCTGGGAGCTTCATAACTTTTTCCTTTTTGATGTGACATTAAATTCTTAAATGGAATTTTATCCATAATCTATAATCATGCCACCAATTTAACAAGTGAATATTGTTAAGATAGGTAAGATAAAATGGGATACATGAAAGTGTTATAAGTTCTGAGTGGGGAAGACATTAGGTAAGTCCAAGGCTGCAAATTTCTTTCCTCTGCTTTTTTAGCCTAGAATTGAAGTGTATAAACAAAGTTTTTTAACATGGTGACTGGCCACCAGGGGGCAGCCATAGCACATCCATAATGGAAAAAAATCGCAGTGATGGTGATGGGGAAAAAAAAAAAAATTTTTAGGTAAAGCTAGCAGGGTTGGGAAAAGTTCAAGTGTTACTTCATCTCTATCTTTTGGAAATTCTTTAATAAAAACCTAAACTGCACGGACTTCACCGGATAGTTGTAGGAAAAACAAATTCCTATTTCCGTAGGTGTGGTGTCTGTCTCCCTGATAGGACTATACTGGGAATTTTACAAGTAATTTCATATGGGAGAGATCTGCCATCTTGTTCATGATCTCCATGGTAGTGAGTTAGTAATATAACCTTTAATAAGGTTATTATTGTTATTGTAAATGTTATTGAAAGGAAAAAAATCAACTTCAGTTTGTAATCTAGACCCTAAAAGGTTCCCAAAGGGCAGCCTTAGATATATGTGTCTAATCCTTCCTTTACAAAACCAGAATATGAGAGCTAGAAGAGATATGGAACATAGAGCTCAAAACTATTTCATAATATTTCTTAACTAGATTATATATTGTGTATACATAAAACAATTCAGACATGTATACATGAAATTATTTAATACACAAAATTATTTATGTATGTATATATGTAATATATAACAAATATATACAACCAGCTATAATCTAGTTAAGAAATATTATGTGAACTGTAAGAAATGATTAGCAGACTAATTTTTTAAAAATGGGGAAAAAACTATGAGATAATGAAGAGTGAAGCTTATAGAACCAAGACAGCATTATATACAGCTACATATTTGACATTTGAAGAATAATTTGTTAATGTTCACCTCCAGAGAATGAAATGAGAAGTGGAGCATGAAAGACATTATATGTTTTGCTCAGTGAGTGATGCTTTCTGTGGTGTGAGGAAGTTTGGGAGGGGCTGAGTTAAAAAAAAGAAAAAAAGAAAAAAAGAAATATTAACTCATTGATTCATTTACCTTAAAAGGATACTTCCTAATAGACCATAGCCTCAGCACAAGAAATACTGGTAAATGTATTTTTAGTTGCCTTAAGAACCATATATTGTTTTAATCAATTTTAGTGAGATGAGGCAGAGGAGTAAAAGCAAAGGATTACATATTTGTATTTGTGTTTGTGAATTGCTTCTAAAATAAAAACAGTATTTTCCCTCCATACTGGTTTTATGTATATTCACTAATCTGCTCTCAACCTGATTTACAGTAATAGAGTACAGGACTATAGGTAGCAGGATTTGGCTAAAGTATAGGGGTCCTGCAACTTGGTAAAAGTATAATCTGCATTAACTACCCAAAACGTACTAGATAGGTGCATTGTTTTAATTATATAGTTAGCAATGCTTTTCATTTTTGAAAGGCCATTTTAAAGAAAGAATTTTCTGTTATTTTTGAAATGCCACTATCAATCTTCCCAATATTCCCATGGTAGTTATGCATATTATATGTGTTATTTTAACTAATAGGGATTAGGTATAAAATGACAATGCAAAATAAAAATCAAGAGTAGAGAATCTAACTTTTAGCCCTTATTAACATATTCATCAACAAATTTTTAATGAGCACTTACAGAGTCCTTGAGAGGCAGTATTATACAGTGGACAGAGACTAGCCCTGGGGGGTTAGGAAGATCTAGGGTCAGTTCCACCTCTGAGATATACTGGTTGTATAATCCTGGGACAGTCACTCAC
The DNA here is from genome assembly GCF_016433145.1 of Gracilinanus agilis. NCBI lineage: Eukaryota > Metazoa > Chordata > Mammalia > Didelphimorphia > Didelphidae > Gracilinanus > Gracilinanus agilis. Next base: position 324,268,353 of record NC_058131.1, on the reverse strand, counting down.
TCTCTCTGCCTCTCCTAGACAACTCTCAAAAATTCTAAATTGCAGAACATTTGTAGATTTGCATTGGTAGAGTTACCTACTCTAATGAAATCTGATACCCCACTCCCCTCCAATTACTCTATGGTACCCAAAGATTCTTACATTAACATAAGAAGAGGTCAAATAATCTCCTCTATCCATAAGGTAAAGCCCAAGAATCATGTAGGTCAAAGTTAGTAACTGCCAATATTATTTAAATGCCTCCTATGTACAAGATACTAAGTATTAAAAAGAGGGATAGAAATGAAGGCTAAGAGATTTCACTTGCCCTGCTCCTTAGAATCAGGCTGAGAAATACTATGAATGAAGTCATTGATTCAGTAATTAGGTACTTATAAAGTAAAAAGGCCTATGATGGGTACTGTGAATACAAATATGGAAAAACACCATAGTTCCTGCCCTCAAGCACTTTGCCTTTTGTCCTAAAATTGACACTAATTAGGCAATTGTGGGTGACTGACTTGCCCAGAGTCATCTAGCAAGAAATGACTAGGGCCACATTTGAACCCAGGACCTCACATTTCCCAACCTGGTCCCAGAGCCATCTAATGTTCCAAGAAGTTTATAATCTAATGACACAGAGAACAAAAAGCAAAAGATCACACCTTAGAAGGAATATAGGCTTTACCTGAGAAGGTATCACATATGACAGAATGATTATTGCATTGGCAGGGCTGACAGCCAGTCTCATTGAAGCCATAATACCCATCTTGGCAGTGGTCACATTTGGAACCTCCAACACCCACTTTACACTGGCACTTCCCAGAGCTGCAAAAAACAAACAAAAAGAGAAATTAAACAAAAGCTAACTCATGTCAAATATTTTTTACTGCCAAAGAGAGACCCATACCAGACAATGCCCTTAATGGAAATGAATTTAACTAGGAGTATTAGGAGTGATTTTCATGAACTGAGAGTATAGAAACTCAGTGACTAAACACATTCAGTTATTATGGTGCTGATCCCAATCATTGCTGACATTATCACCCTTTGCATTCTGGGATAGCTTAAAATGAATGGGCATGGAACACAAAGTGTCCATTTTCCAGAAACATTCCTTTTTTTTTAACCAAACTATAGTTTTGATAAGTAGTCATTTATTTCCTGGATTATCCTATATTTCATTAGAACTCACTTTTCAGGACTTGGAGAAATTCAAAAAACATCACCTGGTATCTATTCTATAACATATCTGACAAGAGAGAAAGAAGAAAGAGATTTCATATCTATTAATATGTTTAGATACAAATGAAAAAGCACCCTCTCATTGGAGTTTATATCAAAACACTATGTTATAGACTGTTATAACCATCAGAGATGGAAGATACTTTTTTTGGGGAAAAAAAAAAGACAGAACATTTCATGCTAGAGCTAGCAACGAACTATGGAATGTGAGCTGAATGTAAATGACTTACCATACTTTTTCTAACAGTTAACAAGTTTCAACTTTAATAGAAAGCAAAACTAACATACTTCAGAAGTTGGAGATGAATGGACAAAAGGAGTTAGATATGTTTAAATATGGATAAGAAAATGAATGTGTGTGATTTTATAATCATAGAACATGTGATTCTATTATCTTAATCAAATCAGTGTGATCCTATAAATCACAGAGCTGGCCAGAAGGGATTCAGTCCAATCACTTGGCCTTCAGGGAGAACTATTTAAACCCTAGATTTAAACCCATTTAAATCTAGATAGATAAGAGCTGGTCCTATTGAGGAAAACAAATCTAAACTTTTCCTTTGTAATTCATTCCAGTGAGACAGGATCTTCATTATTAGGTAACTAAATTTAGATTCTTAACACCTAAATTCATCCCTTGTTTTGTTTAGCCCTCAATAGAGATAGAGAAGTTAGTCACTATTCTCTTTATTTCTGTACTTATTAATGGAGAAGATGTGTTTCTGATGACACACTTATCAGTAACTTAATTAATGAGAAGTAGGTATGGTATAGTGAAACAATACAGGCCTTGGGAGTCAGAAGGACTAGATTTGAGACCCAGAGTTCAGTCATAATACTGTATGACCTTGGGCAATTCTCCTTACCTCTCATCTATAAAATAATGCCAACCCTGCCTTTCTTTCAGAGTTATGGTATGGTCTAAATGATATCATATATAAAGTACTTTATAAGGAAAATGCACACTATAAATATGAATTTGTTATTATTGTTATTGTCGGAGAATTAATACTAGCTCACATCTATAGAGAAGTTTGAGTTTACGAGATCTTTTCCTCAAAACACAAATAGTTATCATTACTGCATAGGGAGCAGAGGCGCGTATGCCAATAAGAGATTCCCTCCCTCCCTCCCTGTAGGGATAAAGTGGGATGTAATGACCTTCCCCTTTGGGAGAGGCTGACTACAAGTTCCTGGTCCTACTGGGGCATTCCCCCACTAAAGGACCCACATTGAAAAGGTAATACACCTGTTCCCAAAGTGCAATACTATGTTTTAACTCATTTTATTTGTAAAGAGGATTCAAATTGGCTTTGTGCATTCATTCATTCAACAAATATTAAGAGCCTGTGTATAGAAGGAGAGATATAAAGGTTACATAAAATATGGGTCCTCCCATCATGGACTTGTACAATATAGTTGGGGGATAAGACTTAAACATAGATAATTATAAAACATAATACAACATGACAATTGCATTAGAGAGGTATTAAAGTGCTTTGTGAGGTCTGAGGGAAAAGGTCATTACCAAGGTAGTGGGAGAAAGATTAGGGAAGGTTCCCCAAAGAAGGTAGCTTTTGAAATTAAAATATAGAGTGTAATCCAACTTTGCTGGTTCAAAAATCTGACAGCTTTTAGCCAAAGAGCATTCTGCAAAATTATCAACACAATCGTTATATATGTATGCCAGTCTGATTTGTGGATTAGATATTAAGAGCCTTACAGGGAGCCTTTTGCAATAGGAAAGCATGCAATTAGTGGCAGAAACAGCTAGCAAACTCTGGCTTTTAAGCTTAGGAAAAAACCATCTCTTCATTCACATAGATAAAAAATGTTGAAGGTGCATCTCGTTACAAACATTAACAGAGAAGGCTTGAGGATGATTAAAAGGCTGCTGGTGAAATTTTTTTTTTGACTGACAAAAATCTGACTGAAGACAAAATACAAAAAATTACTTTCTGGAATTGTGTTATATCTATTAAAAAAGAAGTCAACTGGCTATGTCATGTCTATAGTTCTTTGAGAGTATTGAAGCTGGTCATTCTAGCTTTCTACCAATGTGGTACAGACACTTCCTGACCAATACTCCATATATACGAATGGTCACTGCTACCCTGCCTCTGGACCCAATATCCCTTCTCAATTGCTACTGAAAAATGGGATTGGCCTCCTGTCCTGTCTCTATTCTCATCTCCAAAATTTCAGGTATCACAGCCCTCACACTAAACAACAAATGCTGACAGAATTAATCAGCTTTGCTGTCATGAGACCTGCCTAGTTCTCAATCCTCAACTTTTTTCACTTCCCTTAGGACATAGAAAAATTATTTGGGCTTTAGGCTCAAAGGGCTCAAGATTTTTAAGGGCTTTAATAGGATTCTGACTTATGAGCAGTTCAGGCTCACCAAGCTTCAGAGAAACACAGGATTTTGACTCAAAGTGAAGAACGAAAACAACAAAAATAACATAGTCATCTAGCAAAGTGAGGGAGCATCACATAGTGAGTATAGAGCTGGCCTCATACCCAGGAAGTCTTGGTTATGAGGTTCAGATGCATTTGGCTTCAGGTCCTGTTTCTGACACACTAGCTATATGGAAAAGGGCAAGTTATAAAAACTTTTGGTGTTCTGGGTAACTCTCTAAGATGATAAGTTCCAAAGAAGGTGCTAAACTGAATTGGTAGTGGAATCTCCAGAATCTATACTGATGAAATCATAAGTTCTTCCGCATCTTTATTTGTTTGACACTTTCAAGTTTGCAAAGAACTTTACATATTATATGTACTATTCCAGGCGTATTAAGGATTAAATGGCTCTTCAGGGACTGGTCTGAAAAGTTATTCAGCAACCAATTTACAAAAAATACGTTGGAGCAAACTTCCAAAAATTGGAAGCAACTACTCTTTTGCTAAGGACATTTTTCTATTTTGTCAGTGATTGATCAACTTTGGTGGAAAAATACCAATATAACAGAGTAAGATCTGTTCAATGAGTCAGTGCTTCGGATTGGCTTTTATCTATTCATGCCTGCTCTCTCAAAATAATTTTGAACATAATGTAGTACATGCTGAAGTAAATGTGAAGCTTTGACGTGTATATAAATGGGTCTCAAGAGGCAGTATTGTAATGGATAGAGGAACTATCCTTGAAGCCTGGGAGATCTGAATTTTAGTTCTACCTCAGACATTAGCTATGTGACCCTGAGTTCGGTGCTCTAGGCAACTCTAAATTGCAGAGAAGGTACCCAATTGCTTTAGTGGAGGGTGTTTTCCATCCCAAAAGATCTCTAAGTCAATGAAAATCACAGGTCTAATCTCCATCCTTATTTATTTTGGGTGTCATTCTCCTGAAAATGAATTAAATAAGACTTCCTCCCTAGGGCAACTTCCTCCTCTATAAAATGCAAGAATTAGGCCATCAAAGAATCATAGTTATGTCAGGACCCTAAGTGATTCTCTAGTCTCATCCAATCATGGATCATTTAACCTACACATCTTGTTTAAAAATAGTCATTTTAGCCTTTCAAGTCCTCTAGTGACAGAGAGCTCTATCTTTAAAGGCTGTTAGTTTCACCTTCAAACAGCTCCATTAAGACATTTTTCCTTACACTGAACCTAAATCTACCTTTCCACAATTTCCAACACAGCTTTTATTTTTTCCCTCTGAGATCAGGCCAAATAGATAACCTTCAGATCAGATCCCTTCAAATACTTGATAGCCCTTCAAATACTTGAAGTTAACTATCATGCCACATCTAAGCCATGTATTCTATAGCTCCAAATCACCATATCTGTCAAATGATCCTCATATGGTATGGTGTCTGGTCTATTTAACATCATTTTTACTCTGTTCTAGTTGTGTTCCAATTTTCTTCCTAAAATGTGATACCACATATATGATGGTGATGGAATACTATTGTGCTATAAGGAATGATGAACAGGATGATTTCACAGAAAACTTGAAAGACCTACGTGAATTGATGCAGAGTTTTCATAAGCAGAACCAGAACATTAAACATGGTAACTGAAACACTGTGGGATAAACTTACTACTAACAGCAAAACAATGATCCAGGACAATTCACTATCCACCTCCAGAGAAAGAACTGCTGGAGTAGGAATGCAGATGAAAACATATGATTTATCACTTGCTTATTTGGGTATATGTTTTGGGGTTTTGGTTTTATAAGGTTATTCACTTATAAAAATGAATAATATTGGAAACATATTTTGTGTGATAATACATGTAAAGCCCAGACTGAATTGCTTGTCAGCTCTAGGAGGAAGAAGGGAAACAATATGGATCACATAAGTTTGAAAAACTTAAAATGGAAATTGTTACCAAAACAATTAATCCAATTAATTAATTAATTAGAGTGCGGTGCCACAGACTATATTATGTTAGTTGTGGTAGACTACAAAGAGACCACAACCCCCCTTGTTCTGGACCTCATGCCTCTGTTAATGTGGTGCTTTATAAGTTATTTGGGTTAGTCTGGGCTCTGCTAATGCCTAGCACACTAGCAAACTATCCCAGCTCTTGTGCTTCAGTTTCCCCTTCTAAAAAGTAATAGAGTCAGACTAGATGACTCATGTTTCCTTCCAGTTCTAATATTCTATGTCTTATAGTCCTTTCCAACTTGAACATTCTATAATGCTATGGTTAAGTCCTTAGCATGACTATTTCATAGTTCTAGAAGTGTACTCTTGACTGGTATTTTTCATTTGCCATAAAAAGTTTTATTCAAATTATCTTTTAACTTTCAAATGAACATTTTAAAAATTATTTGACTCTGTCAAGATCAGTTATCAGAAGTCATCTTTGATATTATGGTATGTTCTTTCAGAACATGAATTTCAGTCAATAGATGGATTCCCTCTAAATATGTTTTAGACTACTCACTCTCAAAAGAGCAAAGAATGTTTAGCACAAAGGCCCAATGTTTTCAGTGATAAAGCTACCCTTTTTTCCAACCAAAGAAGCTTTGCTGATTACATAATGATTTCTGAAGTATGTGTTGTGCTAGTGGAGAGGACAATACTAAAAGCAGATCTAACACCAAAATGTCAAATCATGGAATTAAAATCCCTTTTTAGAGGAGAACAAGGCTCTAAAGAAAAAATATTTTGTATGAAATCACAGTTAAAAGAAAGGATATGAAATCAAATATTTGCTAACAATCCTTGATTTTGTATACTTCCCTAAATATCAAAGCTATTTAGAATCTGTGACCCAAACACATATATTATCTGGATTATGGTTAAGGTAAGGGATAAGAGTAGAGAGGATTGGTGCTTCAAAAATTATGGAATATTAGAACTTAAAGAGACCTTGCAACATAAAATGTTAGAAAAAGAAAGAAATTCAGAGATCATCTACTCAAAACAAATTGCCCTGAGGAAGAAAGAAACAAGCCTAGAAACAAAGTGACTTGTCTACATTAATAGAGGTAGGTAGGGGCAGAGCTTTACAAAGCACTTTGTAATTCACAATGCATTTTTTTCAATAATAACTGTATGAGGTTGATAATAATGCAAACATTATATCCAAATGAAAATAAGACTAAGTTAACTTTGATAGCCATGTTAATGACTTCCAGTTAATAAGAAACTGGAAACTATTCTAGGAAACAATTTAAATTACTGTTCTAATAAAAATGTCACACGTATTATGATATTAAGTGCATTTTCTAACTCATTAATATACTAACCAATATCCCCAAATCATCTTAGAGAATCAACAGTCTGAATCACAGGATTCTAGATTCTAGAGCTCAATGGGATCTTAGAAATCAGAGGAAAAAACAGTTAAAGCTTAGAGGGCCCTTAAAATGCATTTTATTTCATTTCAGAATTTTACCAGTGAGGTAACTTAAAACCCAGAGAGAGGTAAAGTGCTTTGGACTACATGACTAGTAATTTTCAAAGTAGGACTTGAATTAAAGTTTTGACTCCTTCCAATACTAACATTCTATCACTCCAAGGAAGGTGAAACAAAGGATCTGAATTATCGTAAAAATGAACTAGCTCCTGAATAACTGAAACTACATACACTGAATTCATCTTATGATTTTTCCACAATTCAGTGATCAAAGATTTTTTAAATCTATACACACAAATAATGAGTCAAAGTTATGTTAGTCATCAAGTCATAGCCAGAGTCTTCAATGAGCTGAACATCCAAAAAACAGATTCTATCTCAAATCTTTTGTTTCTTACTCTCAATTTTCTAGATTTCTGGCTTCTCATCAAGATCCAGTTCAATCCTCCCTCTCCAAGTATGAAACTGAAGGTCTTTTATTTCAAGCTTGTGGATTTTTATGAGCACAATTGGTCTGTTAACAGGACTTTTTTTGTGGCTTCATTGCATTTATATCACTGACCTTTGCTTCGAGGAGTGTTCAACAGTCTCTAATAGAGGCAGAGAATGAAAGGGGGTGTTGTAAAGGCTTTATTCTATAAAAGAAGTGACCACAGGCAAAGCTTTCTATTTGCTGAGTGATTTAATTCTTACACATGCAGAACTTGGCCCTGGGCCATGAGTAACATGTTGAGAAAGCACTACCAGTGCAGCTTTACAACAAACAGTCCCCATTCCCCTCCCCCCCCCACCCTCCCAGACTCCTTAAAAAAAGAAAAGAAAAGAAAAAAATCCTTTTCCTGTTATTTTAAATCTACCCAGGAAAAAAGTGAAGGGTGGTATCCAGACTGTTCAACTAGTTTATCAGCCTGTGTGTGTTTTTCCCTCTCTAGGCAGCTGTTGAAAAGGGCAAGCTCTCAAAGGAGAGGGATGCCCACTCAAATCAGTCACTTGAGTGCCTAGAGCAGAATTACAAAGGGAATACCCATCTCTGGGAATGGAACTCTGACTGTATTATGATTAAGAAAGTCACTGCCAGCTAGAGTAAGGAGGTACTAATGTTTTTCCTATTGAGAATCAATATGAACTTGTTTTAGTTTACCCTCTTGGGCAGTGAGTTTTCTAAAATCTTCCTCAGAAGTGTTTAGCATCAAGAAAGCTTTAGGAAAGTGGAAAGAATATTAGATTGTCAATCAAAATACCTAGTTACTAGTTACGGTTCTATCAGTAACTCAATGTGTGACCTTAGGTGAATCACTGCCCCCTCTTTGAGCTACTGTCCTCAACCAAAAAATGATGAAACTGGATTGGAAGCTGTTTAAGGTCCCTTCTTAGCTATCATATCCGCTATTCTAAGGTTCATCCCAGCCTAAACATATGATTGTAGAAGGTGTAGCAATCCTACTAAAAACACTTTACAATTTTAATAACACTAGTCTGCAAGGATTTGGGATGGCTGATTCCTTCCTGTGCCACCATTAAGCAAAATGAAAATTTGAAATTACTTAATTACAATATATTTCATTGAATGGGTCTTTAGGCAAGTATCTGATATACCAGGGAGTATTTCTTAGTGGATTTTTGTTTCTATTTTGTACTTCTATTTACAAATGATCCATATTTTACTAGAACTAGTTTTAAGAAGCACCAACTGAACATCAGGTGACTGTTTTAGAATTATCTATTTTTTGACTCTTCTCAAAGGACTTCACTAGACTGCTTTTTCTCCTAAAAGACAGGGAGTTCCAAATTTTGGTTAGGGAAGAAGTGAGATATCTTAGCAAAAAACCTTGTGATTCTCCTGGGTGTACAGGGATCACCACTGCTGCAAGACAAATTACAGACCTTTAGATAAGCATTCTAGAAAAGAGGGAGTGGGACAGACAAGCATGTATTAAGCATGTGACAAGCACTGTGCTAAATGCTTTACAAATATTTTTTCTCACTAGAACTCTGTAAAATAGATGCTATTATTATTCCCACTGAACAGTTGAGAAAACTGAGACAGAGAGAGAGGCTAAGTGACTAAGTGTCTGAAGACTTGAACCCAGGTCTTCTGACTCAAGGCCTGGCATTTACTGTATTTAAAAATTCCTCAAAATAATATCATACTTACAAATCTAAACATAGCACCACCTAGCTGTCCATTCCCTATTCCCAGAAAGCATTTGGGAATAGGAAATAGAATATTTGTTATAAATTGGAGGTCAGAAGTTAATATCTAGAAATGCTTCTTATGTTAAGCTTATTAAGAGAATAATAATGATGTTGATGATGTTTCTCAGGTACAATTCACTTATGGATTTTCAAAAACTGAAGCTCAGGAGAAAAGAAGTGACTAGTCCAAGGTCTCACCATTAATGACAGAGGTGGGACTAAAATGAAATTCTTGACACCTAGACCAGTATTGTTTCACTATTTTAATTTTATTATTGAAGTGACAGTGAAATTGTGTTTGGGGGGTGGGGGAACCTCAAAGCCTTCAATTCCTCATATTATTTATCACATTAGTACCTAGCCTTAACATTTACCTATGATGGGATCTTACTACAGTTAAAAATAAACAGGCCATAGAATAAAACAAACATCAAGTGAACCCAGAATCATTACAATATGCCTTGCATTAGCTCATGTTGTTCAGAGACTACAGTTTGCTTGTCAACTCTGGGCCACAAAAGATGTATCCATCCCTAGAGAGATATAGCTGACAGTCCATTAGTTCAATCATGATGGAATACTACAAGTTTTGCTCAATTTTTCTATTAAAATGGACACTGTCTCTTATTATATACATATATAGATTTTTTTTCAGTTTATGACTTTTAGAGATCAACTTCAGAGCACCTGCAGTACATAGCAGAAGAATCTGTCAAAGCAAGTCCTCTTTTAATATCTGAAAATATAGTTTGTAGAATAAGCTAAAAAACAAAAACTCATGAAATGATTGGGGAAAGGATAAGGAGGTGACAGAGAGAGAAAAGGAAAGAGAGAAGAGAGTGAGGAAAGAGAATAGGGGGACAGCCCTTACAAAGTACGAAGTCAGGACGTGGAGTATTGTGGGTGAAGAATAGCAGTGGCAGAATTAGTGGGTTGGTTTGTGTATAGGAGGGAGCAAAATGGACAAAGATCTGAAAGATAGGAAGGAGCCATGTTTTAAAGAACTTAGCTCCACATATATTACCAACAACCTCTATTGCATTACCCCAAAATTGGATATCATATATGTATCTCAAACTTAAGATGTCTCACAACTCATCTTTCCCTCTTCTTAATTTCCTAATTATTCTCCTAGTGACCGTGGCTCCTACTATGGGTGTCATCCTGGACTCCTCTCTTACACTCATTCCACATATCCAATGTGTTGCTGAGCCTTGTAATTTCTACCTTTTTTACATCTCTTAGACAGTCAATAAATATTTATTAAGCACCTACCTCATGCTGGCACTGTGCTAAGAGCTGGGGATAAAGCAAGAGGCAAAATGCAGTCCTCAGCCTCAGAGAACATACAATCTAACAGGGCAGTAGACAAACCAGGAAATACATACAAACAAGTTACATACAGGACAAATAGGAAATAAAGAGGCAGAAGACATTAGAATTAGAAGGAATTCGGGAAGCCTTCCTATAAACAAAGTGGGATTATAGTTGGAATTTGAAAAAGCCAAGGAAATCAGGAGGCAGAGTTGAGGAGAAAGAGTATTCCAGGGATGAGGGACAGCCAAAGAAAATGCCTGGGGCCAAGAGATGGAGAGTCTTGTTCATGGAACAACAAGGAGACCAGTGTCCCTGGATTAAAGAGTATATGACAGAGAGTAAATGTCAGAAGACTTAAAAGGCAGGGGTATGAGATTAGGTTATGAAGGAATTTGAACATCAAAAAGAGAATTTTGTATCTGATCCTGAAGATGATAGGAATTAACTGGAGTTTATTGAGTAGAGTGACATGGTCAAGCCCTGTGCTTTAGGAAAATCATTTCGGCAGTTGAATGGAGGATGAACAGAAGCAGAGAGGGACTTGAAGCAGCTAGATCAGGGGTCAGCAACCTTTTTGGCCGTGAGAGCCATAAACGCCACATTTTTTAAAATGTAATTTCATGAGAGCTGTACAGTGCTCACAGTGCGCACTCCTGTAACAGCGCTTGAAAAAAAATTGACTTTATGGCTCCTGCAGAAAGAGCCAGATATGGCTCGAGAGCCATACGTTGCTGACCCCTGAGCTAGACTGAAGATAAGTTATAATAAAGTGGGAACAACAGAGAGGGCAAGCTCTCTCCCTTGTTTTCTCTATTCACACAGCCACCATAATAATTTGGGTTTTCATCAGGTTATGCCTGGACATTGCAATAGCCATCTGGTTGGTCTCTCTGCCTCAAGTTTTCTCTCCTCTGCAATCCATCTTTCACTGAGCTAGCAAAATTATTTTCCTAAATTATAGGTTTGACCATGTTACATTCCCCTCCTACGTCCCCCTCCCCCACCAGTGGCTCCCTATTACCTCCAGGGTGAAATATAAAATCCTCTGTGTGGCTTTTAAAGCCCTTTACAACCTTTGAAGCCCTTGCGACCTTTCCAGTCTTCTCATATTTCCCCTCTACCTACTCAATGATCCAGTGACAGTGGTCTGGTTGCCCCTTGGATTTGACACTCCATTTTGTGACTGTGCCTTATCACTTGAATCCCCCCATTTCCAGAAAGCTCTCCCACTCCAGGATTCCTTCAAGTCTTAGCTTAAATACAATATTTTGCAATCACTGCCAGTGCCTTCTCTCTACTATGGCCTGTTTACACTGTATTTCTCTTGTATGTACATACCCATTTCTGTGTTTCCTCCCCCATGAGAAGATGAGCCTATAACTGCTGTGGATTGTAAAACTCGGACAACTTTATATTTCATTTTCTATTCAACTCCTACCTGACACATGTCTTTCCTCTATAGTTGATAGATTATCACCCAATATCTTCATGAAGTCTTCTAATGACAAGAAACTCTCTACTTAATGAGGCAGCCCATTCTGCTTTGGGACAATTCTAATCATTATGAAGGTCTTAGATCAGAATATAAAGCTATAAATCCATAGCCTGTTTTTGATATCTTTTTTATCTTCAATTCTGAAGGGGGCCTCTAAAACTGATATTGGTAGGCTCAGGCTAGAACAGAAGGACCCTTGTTCTTCAGAGAAAGCCCTAGCTCTTGCACTTCCATTAGAAAATCTAATCAGTGCTCCTTTTTCCAAGGGCAGCTGTGTTTTTCAGAACATGAAATATGTTACCTAGAGGGTGAAGCTGACCAAAAACACTGTTAAACCCTTCTACCTAATTCAGTGACTGAATTGTAACATTGAAGCATTTGGCCTTGGGTTTCCCCTGGTTTCCCATAAAAAAGTATAACTGTTTCAAGTCTTATAAGCCTCAAACACAAAGCTTAAAGAACTCACTTAAAGAGCTATTCATGCCATTATGATCACCAAGTATGGACAAAACACATTCTCTGATATAACCATTATACACATTCCAAAAATTGCTCCATTATAATACTGTACTTATAAAATCAATGTATTTCTAGGATGTTTCATGATAGATTAATATTTGAAAGTCAAAGTAGCTTCTCATATGAAGCATTTTGGATTTAGAGCCAAGAGACTTGGAGTTCAAATCTCACCTTTGCTACCTAGTAGTGATCTTAAAGTTTAAAAAGACTTTGGGGATTAGGGCATGTTATTAGCTATTTTCAAATGCCTAAAGGTCTGTGTGATAGAATGGTTAGACTTGTTCAGCTCAGTTTCATAGGGCAGAATTAGAACTAAGAGATTTAAAAAACAACAACTAGAAGGAACATGATTTAAGCCCCACATTTTGAGTCATCCAAAAATTAAATTAATTGCCTCAAAGTAGATGCTAAGCTCCCCAACACTGAAGGATCTTCAAGACTAGGCTAGATGGCTCCTTGCTGGGACAATACAGAAGAGATTCATGATTCAGATAGAGGTAAAAGTGAAATTATATCATGTTTAAAGCAGTGAGCCATCCTGAGAGAGGGTAAAGAGGCATCATATGCCAGGCCACACAAATTACCACTATCATCTTAACCAAACCCCTCTTGGAAATTGATAGAAACAGCCCAGGTTGTTGAAATCCATAGTCTTAGGAATAGGTTTTTGACATAGTGCTTGGAGCCATTATTCTGGGAAGCAGTTTCTGTGGCGATGTAACCTGTCAACTGCTCCTAAAGATGCTAAAGCCATAGCTACCGAAGATCCAGAAAAGAAGTTCTTGCCACCAAAGATTTTGGTACTGTCATGCATTAGAAATTTCTAATTAGAAATTAGATATTAGAAATGGGTATTATGAAGTGGAAATGACATTAAAGAGAAGGTATTATCTGCTTTGCTATTGCACCCTAAGGATCCTTCCATCTGATGCTGCAGAAACCCTTCCATATGTATTATGTCCATTAGAATGTGAGCTCCTTGAGAGCAGAAACTGTCATGTTTTTCTCTTTTCATGTATTTCTATATTCTGTTATCACCAGCAGAAAGAGTGCTTTGCACAGAAAAATGCTAAATAAATACTTCATTCATTCATTCATTTACATTCCTCACAACCCAACAAACTATGATTAAGACCCTTAAGCTTTCTGAGTATTCCCTAATTCTAAAAATGGGATTAATACCATCTTCTTTTCCTTCCTCATAAGTCAAATTGTGTAGTTCAAATAGACTAGCATATAGATGACGGGTATTATCTATACTTAATCCTGTTCTTTTTTTAAAAAAATTTTAAAAAGCATTTTTCTATGATTATATGATTCGTGTACTTTCCCTCCTCTTTCCCCCTCACTTCTCCCCCCTCCCAGAACCAGCAAGCAATTCCACCGAGTCACACTCAATACCTATTACTTTATCCTGTTTTTACAAGGTTTTTATTTCTTTCCCAAGATTTCTACATTTTGAAAGTTTCATTTAACATAGCTTGAAGATACTGTAATAAGCATTGGATTAGGATGACATCCATTAAAAAATGTTCTTAAATTTGTATGGGTCAGGACTACAGATAACGTTTGATGAAATATGTTACCCACTTCCTAAAGAAGGGGATGATAATCAGAAGGTACAAAATATGAGACATAAATTTTTGACATGGCAAATGTATTTGTTTTACTTGGCTATATTTTTTATACACTCACAAACACACATATTTAAAGAGATTTTGTTACGTTTAGGCAATTGAGGGCAATAGTTTGGTCTGGGATAATGTTCCTATTTCAAACTGTTGAATTCTCAATGATATTTTGAAGTCTGTACTTATAGTGTGGGGATTTGTCATCTGTTAGTTTGTGAATGATAGGGTTACATTTCTTTAACATTTTCAAAACATTTTTACATGCATTATCTCATTTGATTCTGACAATAATCCTGTGAGATAGGTGCTATTTTGATTGCCATTTTATAGATGAGGAAAACAGGCTAAGAAAGTTTAAGTGGCTTGCCCAGGATTACATAGCTAGTAAATACTTGAGGTGGAATTTGAATCTAGGACTTACTGACACTAAGTAAGTCTGGTAAAGTCTGGTACTCTATCTACAAAGCCTACTATTTGGGAAAATATGTAAAAGTAACCACAACAGCAGCAAATAAGTCTACAATATTAAGAAAATATTTGGCAGCCTTAACCTAGAAAACTCAAGTATCTCAGCAACTAATATTGTTGTAAAACCATAGCTAGTTATTCATACTTTTTCAGAATATGATACTATTAAAAAAAAGAGGACATTGGTTTTATTTTAAATTTTTAGAAAAGTTGTTGAATTTTATTTTTTCTATTACACACAGAAACAATTTATGACAATTATTTTCTGACATTTTGCAATTCAGGCTCTCTCCGCCCCCTGCCCCTCAAATTCCTGAGGCGGTAAATACTCTGATATAGGTTATATCAGTGCTTTCATGCAAGACATAGTTCCATAGTCCAAGGATATTGGTTTTAAATAACATTTAAAACTCTCATACTGAATGATGTGTCTGATTTCTTTCTTTCAAAAATATTTTTATTGATGCTATTTAGCTAAACTGCAGTCATTTCACTGCAGTTAACTCCCTTACAACAAAGAAAAATATTTATGCAAAAGCATCTGACAGAGTGATGTAATCTGATAATGTATACAATATTCTAAGTAAGCTCTCCAACTCTACCTGCCAGGATGAAGAAGGTCTATCATTCAAGATGTTCACTGCTTTTCCTGATTACTGAGGCTTCCCTTTCTTTCTTAGTAATCTTTTCATTTACATTGCATTGTGTATATATTGTTTTCTTAGTTCTTGTTTATTTTTTGCTCTATTGCAGTTCATGTAAGTCTTTCCACATTTTCTGAGCTCCTAAGATTTGTCAATTCTTCCTGTAAATTAATATTCTATTTCATACCCATCCTATATGATTTCTACTATTCCCCATTCATTAGAATGGGCACCCATGCTTTATTTCCAGTTCTTTACTACCAAGAAGAATTCTGCTGTGAATATTTTGGTATATATTTATTAGATCTTTAGTTTTGTCTCTGACTTTCTTAGGACATGTGCCCAGTCATGGATTTCTGGGTCAAAGGATAAGTAAAATTTGTGAAGAGTGAATCAAACTTTCTTTGTCTATCAATCAGCAACTTTTAACTTAATCAATCAAAAATTTAAGCACCCATACTTAACACTAAGTAAGAGAATTCATAGTCACTTAATAGAGTAAGCACACACCTCCAAAGTCTACTGCCACCCCTCTTAGGCAGTGCTAGGCAAATTGAAAGTCTGCAATTGGTTCCTGTAAAGTGGAGGAAGGGACAGGAAGTGACATGGAAAAAGGACTATAAAAAGTCCTGAACTTCGTGTCCAAGAAGCTTCACCTTTGGACTTCTTCTTTGGAGGACTTCACCTTTTGCACTTTCCCCTTTCCCTGAAAGGCAGCCACTGGGCTGGGGAGAACAGGGAGAAGAGAAAGAGCAAAACCCAAAACTACAAAGAGTTGCGTGGCTTGGTAGGTTATCAGAAAAACTGAGAATTACGTTTCCAATGTGGTTTGCCAAACTGTTATGATTAAAATGGATATAGACGGATGTAAATAGAAGTATTAATATTTTAATTAAGGCCATGTTGGGAAAATAAAGAAGACCACAGGCCTGCTAAGATCTAATTCAAATCCCCTGTCATTACCTTCTGCCCACCTGGCTTCCTTGTACCAAAGAGAGTACATCTAATGACCTCAGGAGTCTTATACTGTTCTTTTACATAATCACACTTTCTGTCTACCTGCATTACAAGAGGAATCATGGGAAATGTAGTTTCCAAGTCCCCTAAATGTCCACAGGAAGTTTGCCATATATCTAAATATTTAAAACTCAAATGAACCCCAAATAACCCTCAAAAGAACCCCCAAAATTCCAAATAACACAATCCTTACCTTCTACCTTAGAATCAATACTATGTACTGGTTCCAAGGCAGAATAGTGGTAAGGGGTAGGCAATGGGGATTAAGTGACTTGCACAGGGCCATACGGCTAGGAAGTATCTGAGGCCAGATTTGAACCTAGGACCTCACCTCTACGCCTGGCTCTCAATCCACTGAACCACTCAGCTTCCCCATCCAATTAGTTTTGTTACTCCTTTTATTTATGTGAAGAATATTTTGTAGTTGTATATTTAGTTTATTTAGTATATTTATATATATGGTTATATATTATAGTATATTCATATAAACTTTTTATGTTCTGGCAGGCTAATTCACAATTTATGGACCAGGAACAGCTTAATAACCTGAAGTACAAAATAGGAATCTTCAATACAGAACAATTTAGAGAATTTATTTACAAAACCACAAAAGAATAAGAGTGATGACTGCAATCACAGCAATAGCATTTCAGGCCAATGTTCACTAACATCAGTCAGAGATCTGGAGAAGAGTTTTCCTCTCTCTTCATTGAGGTGGCAATAGCAGATATCTAGTTAATAATTGGTAGACTGAATGGAAAGGTTATGCATTATAAAGGAGAAAGTGCTTTTAAGATAGAATATATTAGAAGAAAACACAGGCTTTCTGGATTTTTAACCATGCATCATTTAACCACGAAATGTGTTGCTTTTTCCTAACAAAAGCCAATAGGGCTCTTTACTTACTTTGGAGTCTGAAACTATAAACTTAGTCCAGTTTTGCCTTAAACTCATACTATGAGCTCAAGTTGGAAGGGGTCTTAGAACACAGAATTTAAAGTTAAGAAAGAACTTCTAGGGCGCCTGATCTAAACCACTAATTTTACATAGGTAACAAAAACAGGGAGTTGAAGCAATTTATTTGCCCCAAGTTGCAGCTAGGACCAGAACTCTTAATCTCTCAGCTTCCAGGCTAGTAACCTTTGTACTCTGTCTGGCTTGTCACAGTGCGTGATACATGTATTAGAAATATTTTCTTTGACCCAAATGGAATGAATAATGAGATTATTTTGTTTATAGTTTTCAAATTATTATGGATATTTTTTTAAAAAATGAAACCTACATGTTGTTATATTGGTAATATTATCTTAATTGAAAATTAGACATATGTATAGGTCTTTAAAGAACTTTTTTTTTAAAAGTTTGATAAGGCAGCAACCTGTGTACCTTTGCACCATTTTCCTTGAATAAAAGGTAAAGTAAGATTTGTTAGTACTGGTGGATAACATCCTATAGAAAAAGGGGGAAAAAAGGTACTTGAATGAAATACTTGTTTTTGGTGTTAAATTTTTAATGGATGTTGGAGCTGAACTAGGCCTGAGATGTGATCTAATTAAGCTCTTTCCAGTTCACATGAAACAATTCTATGACATCTCTGAAAATTCATTCAACCTCTGCTTGACTACTTCAAGTAATAAGGAATTTATTATTTTATCAAGCAGCCCATTTCAGTTTTAGACAGCTAATGACTCATGATAAACTCACATAATTAAAAGTTTAGCAAGAGATGAGTAGTGAGAACACGAGATGGCAATCGATGACCTTTAGGGTTAATATTGGAGGAGGAAAGTGAAGGGGGCAGCAGCATGAAAAAGTACTGAGTAGTAGAGGGTTTATAGGTCTCAAAGAGGGGAAAGAACAAATTTATGAAGGCATAGGGAGAAATAAAAAGATAGGCAGTTTAGGTGAGGTAGAGTGATGACAGTTTCTAGTAAGGGCAATAGAACTTTTGTGGGTAATGGTGAGATCTAGTGGCTGAGGGAAAAATTAAGGAAGACAATAATACAATAATATGCAATAAACATCTATTAAGTGCCAACTATGTGCCAGGCATTGTGCTTAATCACTGAGGTTACAAATAAGAAAATTAAAAGACAGTCCCTGCCTTCAAGGAGCTTACAATCTAACAAAGGTAGACAACATGCAAAAAGAAACTGTAGAACTGAAGGGGTGAGGTAGAGAGGAGGAGGTAGAAGAGGATATCCAGTATAGGACCATGATAATAGTAAAGTCAAAACCAAGAAGCACAGCTGGTGAGAAATAAAGGACAAGCTAGATATCTGACCCCTCTTTAAATGGAGACTTTGAGAGGTGTTTTTTTGATCCATCCTCCAGTTCTCCAATCAGAGGGCAGATGCAGCTGAGGGTTCTGATGAAGAAAAGCTCATGAAATCTCTATGATGATAAGTTTCCTTAGCCAGAGAGAGGACAGGACAGGAGATGCAGATAGGTGAACAAAACCAAGCAATATAGCTGGTGGAAAGTAAAGGTCATATGGTTTAGTTTGCTAAGGAATTGGGAGGATAGGAAGTTTGAGGAAATATCAATGTGAATATTAAAGTCTCCTAGTATAAGGGTGAGGGTGGTAGAGAGAATTGGAAAAAAAGAGAAAACTGGTAAATCAGGTGCTTAACCTTGAGAAAGATGGGACTGTTTCTTTCCAATAAGCTCAAAACATTCTAAAGACAATATCTCTGGGAGGTTGTTTCATGTTAGGATTTTTAAAGCCTGTCTTGTAGAGGGAGAAACTGAGGCATAAAGATTGACTATGATGTGTAATTACTTGAAGGAAATGAAAAAACCCAGACTGTGTATTTAAGGTGTCTAGACTCTATAAGGAAAGAGAGAATACATAATAGGACGTATGTAAGTATAATACAAAATAGAATAAGAGAGATTAGCAGAACAGAGGTATCTCTATCATCTTAGGGCAGGAAGATCAGATAAAATTTCATGGGGGACATGGCATTTGAGCTGGGTCTTAAAGGAAGAGTAGATTCAATAGGCAGAATAAATCTATGACAGTGTACTAGAAAATGGGAATAAATCCAAAGCACTAATCCACTAAATTAAATCTAATTAAAATTCCAATTTAAATAAAGTATTAGGCCTAATTCTGTTCTTTTCCTTTTACTCATGCTGTTCAATCCCTAAAAGTTAGCTATTATATTGAAACCTATCTATGAGCCACTTCAGGTCCCTTCCAACATTTAAGTGTATAGCTGAGGCAGCTAGGTAGTTTAGTGGATAGAGGAGCCAGGCCTGGAGACAGGAAGTCTTGGATTCAAAACTGGCCTCAGACTCCCTAGCTGTGTGACCCTGGGCCAGTCATTAAAATCCCATTGATGAGCCTTTAACACTCTTCTGCCTTTGAATCAAAACATAGTATTGATTCGAAGATGGAAGGTAAGGGTTAAAAAGAAAGAATATAGTTTAGGATAAACTATGCCTCAGATTTTATGAGAAAGCCAGTTTACCATTTAAATCAGGAAAAGGGTTAAGTCATCAAAAAATAAGTTTCCTGAACTCCAACAATATGTTAACAACATATAACAAAAGTCTTACAAACAAGCCTAAGTTTTCAACACAGCAGATTTCTTTTCAGTGATTTCTTTCAGCAAAGTTCAGAAAAGTCATCACCAAACCACAAGGGGAAAGGACTCTCAAAGTTAGAAATCAGTGGCTTAATTTGTCTCTCCCAGAGGATCTAGTTTCTAACCAAGATGAGGAAGAACAGTAGCAAATAGAAGGATTGGAAATGGAAACAACAGATAGTAGTTTGATGCTAAATGAATTGCATCCATGCTCCCATTTTTGTGAGTTTGTCTAACAATTTCATGGTATAGTCAAAAGAGCCAAAAGTCAATGAGATAGAAGACCTGTACTTCAATTTGCCACTTGCTGTGTGACAGGGGACTCACAACCACTCTCAACTTCATTTTCATGATCTATAAAATGGGGCTAGTAATCCTTAGTTATCTATAATGCTATCCTAGAAGACTCACCACAATAAGTAGCTATAGGAATCACATGCCTCAGTTTGCTAGAGTAGCAGTCCAGGTTCTTGACTGATGGAAATCACGGAGGCCAAGAGGTATGACATAAGGGGACTGAGCTGTGGATCTGGGGGAAGGGCTTAATTGCATGAAGCTCACAAGTTCGTTCTCGTTCTCTCTCTCTCTCTCTCTCTCTCTCTCTCTCTCTCTCTCACACACACACACACACACACACACACACACACACACCTTTAATCATCCTGGCAGTGCTAATCTATGTAGCCATCTCTGGCAAGGGGCCATGTGGCCCAGGTTCTTTTTAAGTTAGAAAGGCTGGAAACCTTATTTCTCCCCCTTTTTTCTCTTTACTAATACTTATAAATATAGCATAAAGTCTCCAAGATTAATTTTAATTCAAAACATGCCAAATTACATGTAGATAGGCAGATAGACAGACAAGATAGATATAGGTAAATATTCTAAGTTATTTTAGATAAGAACTACTTTAGAATCTCAGAGTTGGAATGGACCTCAGAGGCCATACCTAAGCAGGAATCCCCTCTACCACATCTCAACAAGTAGTTATCCAAACTCTTGCTTTTAATTTTTTGAAAGCTATTAGGAAGTTTTTCATCATATTCAGCCAAAATTCACCTTTTTAAAACTTTAGCCCTTCGCTTCCAGTTCTGTCCTCTAAAGATAAGTACAAAAATTATCCCTTTTCTGTATGTCAGCTTTTTACACAGCTGAAGATCAGATCACCCTTATCTCCTACATTGTCTCTTTTCCAACCCAAATAACCCTTTGTTGTATAGCATGATTTCTAGGCTCAAATAAGCAATTCAATAGAATGCAAACTCCTTCAGAGCAATGTTGGATTTTGAATATACTACATATCACCAAATGTAGTAAAAGTAAAAAGGGTATTTTATGTTAAACATGCAGAGAGCCCCTGCATAGCAAGCCTAATGAAGAATTTCCTTTCCGGCTTCCCATCCGCACCCTCTGTCATTTCTTAAACCAAAACCCATGTAAAAGAAGTAGTCATTTCAATGCTGCTCTGACCCTCTAGGGTTTCATTGTCCTTTGAGTGCCTACTAGCTTCAATTCTAGCCACTGACCTCTGCATTTCAAAGCAAACAAGCTGCAAAATGATGGAGAGATCCTGTATTCCACATATCAAGCTCACACTATTGCATTTGTAGGAAAGTTTGTTAAAGAAGTAGTGATGAATTTGCCTTCGTCTTCCTTTAAAGTCATAAATTCATGGACCATCAGGACTAGAAGGGAATTCTGGGAACATTTAGTCCAACTTCATTTTTTTTTTTAAACCCTTAACTTCTGAGTATTGGCTCCTAGGTGGAAGAGTGGTAAGGGTGGGCAATGGGGGTCAAATGACTTGCCCAGGGTCACACAGCTGGGAAGTGTCTGAGGCCAGATTTGAACCTAGGACCTCCCTTCTCTAGGCCTGACTCTCAACCAACTTCATTTTAATAGGCAGGAAGACCGGGACTCAGAAAGATGAAATGACACTTGTCGGAGATCACATAGTCAATTATTGGCAAAGCTGAGACTAGAACTCAGATCACCTAACATTTAAACAAGTTATTCTTTCTGCACAATGCATTTATAAAGTGGCTGGCAAGGGTTAGAGGCATAGTCTCTGGCTGGAGAATAGAGGGATAAAAGTCAAATTTAAGGGGGCAGCTGGGTAGCTCAGTGGAGTGAGAGTCAGGTCTAGAGACAGGAGGTCCTAGGTTCAAACCCGGCCTCAGCCACTTCCCAGCTGTGTGACCCTGGGCAAGTCACTTGACCCCCATTGCCCACCCTTACCACTCTTCCACCTATGAGACAATACACCGAAGTACAAGGGTTTGAAAAAAAAAAGTCAAATTTAAACATAAGCCCACATTTACACAGCATCTTAATTAAGTCTTTTTCTCATAACATATATAGAGAAACTAGTGGATAAATGTATTGTTGCCATTTTATAGGTGAGGAAACTGGCTCAAAGAGCCAGTGACTTGCCCAGAATAAATTAAGTTAGGAACTGAATCCAGATTTTTGTCTAATTTCAAGTAGAGTGCTCCTTCTTTCAAGTTTCATTCATACTGTATTTTAAATAAGAAGAGCACTGGAACTACTTTCTGGGGTATTTGTAACTAGAAGTCAAAGGGGCCAAGTTCTTATACCAGTTCTGCTAAAATTGATTTGTTATTTGCCCATGAGCAAAATACCTAACTTTTTAAAAAAAAAAATTTTTTTTTAATTTTAAACCCTTAACTTCTGTGTATTGACTTAAAGGTGGAAGAGTGGTAAGGGTAGGCAATGAGGGTCAAGTGACTTGCCCAGGGTCACACAGCTGGGAAGTGTCTGAGGCTGGATTTGAACCTAGGACCTCCCGTCTCTAGGCCTGGCTCTCAATCCACTGAGCTACCCAGCTGCCCCCTAATACCTAACTTTTTTGAACTTTAATTTCTTAGTCTACAAAATGGAGATAATATTTTCATTACCTATCTCATAGGTGTGCTGTGAAGATCAAATGAGATAAAAGATGCAAAAGCATTTTAGTAATGTCAAATAGCCATCATTACACATTAAGTAGTTAATAGAAAGAAAAATAGTAACAGGGGAACTTTGATTAAATTAAGTAGATTATAGACCAAATGTGGGGTCTTCATTACTATGTCTCACATTGGATGTAAAACAAACTTTCTTCTCCCTGTGAATAGTAAGATTCCATATGGAAAATCAGCTAAGACCCATTCCAAGAGATCTCACTTTTCTGGGAAGAAGAGACTCCTTTCCCCCAAAGTTACACCTTCATCTGCTTACCTGTTACAAGTTGGGCTGATAGAGCCATGGGGTTTGCAGTCACAAGACTGGCAGAGCCCTCGAATGTTGGTACTGGATGGATAAAAGCCCTCCTCGCAGAAATCACAGTGAAGCCCTTTGTATCCTGGAAGACACTCACACTGCCCTGTAGTTTGATTGCATCGATTTCCATCTTGGCTTCCAACTTTACTACAGTTACACATGTGTTCTGCAATAAAAGAAGGAAAAAGTTTTCATCAAGGATCTACTGCTTTCTACATATGGCTTTATAACAGGGTTGTGAGAAGATTTTAACTTCAACCTCTTATGAACTCTCATCCTTTGGGCCCTGTGTGTATTTGCACTTTTTGTTTCTTTGGAATAGAAATACCAGAAACAGAGCCTTCATTTCTTTCTGTCACAGGCAGTTCTCTTTACAGTAAGTGATGAACTGAGTTTACTCAGTAACTCCAATGCACAGTTACATAAATGTCCACAAATGGTTAATTAGAGTAACTGTAGCAGGACACAGAAGATGATAATGTAGTCACATTTACAGTGTGTTTTATGACTTACTGAGCACTTTGTCCACATCTACCCTATGATAAAGGTAGTAAAAGTAGTCTCGTCTGCATTTTACAGAAAGGGAAAATGATGTGCAGAGAGAAAAATTGAACTATTCGAATAACTTGCCACCTACTTGGTAAATGATACAGATAGGATTCAAATCCAGCTCTTCTGCCTCCCAGTTTAATGCTTTTTTATAGTATAATCACAGCTACTCTTACAAAATATCTCCACTTAAAGTCAGAAAATGTAGCTATTAAATTTCTAGTTAACAGTTTAACATTTTCTGTGCACAAGAAATACAAAAGATAGTTCAGTATTCAAGGATTAGTATATCACAAGCTAAAATCCTCTATTGCCTTATGTTAGAGTGAAGGTAGCCGTTAAGTTCTCAAAGGCTATGCCAGTAGAATGTAGGTCCTGGCAGCACCTACCATACATGAATGAATCCAGTGAAGAACTACTATTCTGTCACTCAAGCACCAATTTAGCCATGTTCAAAGATATTCATCACTGAGCTGGTCACAAGATGATAATTTTTTTTTTTTTGTGACAGCACTTTTTACAGACCATTAACTAAGTATCCAAACAAATGAAGTGACATATCTCTGAAATATATATCACAAGCAATAAACCTCTAGTAAGGTATTCAGGTTCATCTTGAATAATATTTAAAGATTACCCAGACTACCTAGAGATGGGAGGTCTTAGGTTCCAATCTGGCCTCACACACTTCCTAGCTGTGTGACCCTGGGCAAATCACTTAACCCCCATTGCCTAGCCCTTACCACTTGACTCCAAGACGGAAGGTAAGGGTTTAAAAAAAATTAACCAGACTAATCTGGGACACTAGCATTGACCATATAAAACATGTGAATCTTTTGTAAAGCAAACCTTTTATTTGGAAGCATTTTAATGCAAACATCTGTAGAGTTAAAACATTTCCAATTTGAAAGTATTCATTCATTTCAGTAGAATACAATTGGTAAGGGAAAAGGGGGACAAGGAAGATTTGATAGTCAGGATTCTTTGGGGCTATTTTTGCAAATACATCGGCCCTTTGTGTCAAGAGCATTTCCAAGGGTCATTAGTGCAGTTAGGTATACACAAGTATTTTAAAAGACTTGTTACTAAAACCAGGGGTAGACAGGCTTCAACCCAACAGATACAGGCAGTGGGACAGAATTGAAAAAGACATTATTTAATGCTCATGATATGCTTAAGAGTCAGAAAATTTGGATTTGAGTCTATGCTCTGTCACTGAGTAGTTGTAAACAAGTCTTTCAACCTCCATGAGCTTTAGTTTCCTCTTTTGAAAAATAAAGATAATAACATTCATGCTACCTATGGCTTTATGATTCTATGTGAGATAGTGTAAAGTTTATTCCAAGCCTGTGTCTGAGCTAGACCACCAACTTCCTTCCACAATGAGGATTATTATGGCTATGATTACAATACCTACATATGGCATTTCTTTGTGAGAGCTCCCTTTTTCAAAGTTTTCATTGCAATCTTTTTTTGAATCTGTGGCTTTCTAGATAAAACCATATTTATTGACATGGAAATCTGCCAAAGGTAGTTTTGTGGCAAGACTCTCACTCCAAAGAATGAAAACAGCTCTGAAAAGGACACTTTTTATTTCTTCTGGAAATTGGCAGAAGCACCCCATACATTCAAGTTCCTTGTGCTTGACCAATTTTACCACACGTTAAATTAACAACTGGACTGCCTGTGGGTAAGCCTATTTCAAATGACAAAGACCATCAGACCCTATAATCAGTATGGAGTATTTTATTCCATTATTGTACCAATGATGCACTTCCATCTGGGAAACTGAATCATTTTCCCAAGTGGGCAAGATAAGATTAAGAACTGTTCTCCTCCGCCCATTGCACCAAAAATAAAAAAATTAAAAATAAAACTAAGTGAGCTTAGGTGCTCACTTAAGTGAAGGTAAAACAACAATACAAAACACCCAGACATTCAAAGCTAATGGATAAACCTTCAGTAGTAGCCAACACTATAACTATTTAGTAAAATTCAAAACTAAAGCCTACTAATACATTTTCCCTTTTCATAGTGTGTAGAGGTCAGAATGGGCCATCAAGCAAGACTCTTTCCTTATAATCTTGATATAGCCTGGAAAATGAGGGTTATAGTGGGAGAAAAAACATGGAATAAGAGTAATTAGTCATGTTAAACTTGATAAAAAGCATGACATCAAGTTCATCTGTATTCTCCTTTTAGTACAAGAATAACCACTTTGAAGGCTGTGAAGAAAAAGGTGATGATGTATTGCTTTACATTCAAAAGATCTTATTGCAACAGAAGCATAACATCATAAATCATTTTCCTGCTTTCCACATAGGCTGAGTATTTGCTCAAGGCCAAGATGCTTCCAGCAGCTTTCAGCAACTGGAGGAGTCCTAATCTGATGTATTTTCAGGAGAAAAAAAATCTGTTGAAAAGTTACTGTTGATGAGACACAGAAACTGCTTCACTTATGTAGGGTTATGCCAGAAAACCCAACTATATTGAGGGCAAGAGAATGGGAGTAAATTTGAAAAACAGCCTAGGAAGAAAAGCCAAGAACTCCAGAGTCAGCAATGCAAATACAATTTCAGAGGTTGCAATATCTATATGTACCGTACACTGAGCATCTAAAATGAGAAAAAATTTATTCTGTTCATTACTTTGACAGTTTTAGACAAATCCTAGGAAACAGTTCTGTGTCTTACAGAAATTCAAAGGGAGTATCAATTTATGAGAGAAGTAACATCTAATACAAGGAGCTCCATATTCATATATATAATAAATCATATATTTATAATATAACACATTACATTAATTATTGTTTTATTATAGCATAATTATTAATGGTAATATAATAAAATATAATAAATTAAAATATATGAATAAAATATGAATTCTTATATATGGATATATATAAATAATGAAACTATGTGTATACATATATACTGTTTTACAAATTGAGACAATGTGATGAAGAGTACAGGTTTAAAAACTAAGCTCAAATCTTGACTATGATATTTATCAGCTGTCTAATTATATAGCCTGTGTGATCACTTACTGTTTTGAAACTAGTTTTTTATCTGTAAAATAGGTATAACTGTCACAGTAGAGGGATGAGTAAAGTGAACTGAAAATTTTTATGCACTATGAAAATAGGTTATTACAATAGAGTAAGGTTTCAGAGATGGTTAAAAAAAAATGAGTCAACTCTTGGCATACGTCTGCCTTAAGAAGAAATGAGGTCATGGGCAGATACTTAAGAAAGGAAGGTAAGTAATCTGGAAGAAGGACAAGATGTACAAGAGTAGTCAGAGGCAAAGATCCCTATTCCACCTTTAAAATCTCCCAAGACAGATATAGTCACTGCCAATTTTGTTGGCAACTTCAACATGAGATGCACCTTGTTAATTATCTAAGCCAAACTAGTGTTAGCTGAGATAATGCAAATCACAGTGCATAATGTGGCAGAATGGATATTTATTAGATTCCAAAGTGGAGCCAGATCATTACAGGATTTTAGAAAAGGAAGGGACCATTTAGACTACTCTGCTTAGTTTTTCCCATTAGAAAAGCAAGGTCAAGGGAACATAGGGGACTCCTTCAAGAGAAGAACACAGGTCTGATTCAGTTTTCTTTCCTTTATACTATGAAGCCTCAGTGATCCTTAACTACCTATTGGAATTTAACTGACTAACTCCTAAGTAGGCAGCACCCATATATTCCCTATGTGGTGTTGACCTTGGGATACAGAAAACCTACTGGTACAGAACAAGGAATGGATTAAGAGACAAAAGACCTGGATTTTTACTCTACTTACATAGTTAATTAATTATGTGACCTTGGATAACTCACTTCATGTATGTAATCAAGAAAAATTAAAAGCATCAATTAAGTGCTTACTTCATAGGTACCAAGCACTGTAGTAAGTGTTGGGGACACAATTAAAAGAAAAAAGTAGCAGAGCAAAATGTAAACTTAGCTCTTATGACTTAAAACTTGAATGCTCTTTACACTCTCCCATATGGCTTCTACTTGATTTGACAGATATCCTCAAATGACCTATTTCAATTTTTCCCCAATTATATATTAAGAATGGCAATAATGCAGTACCCCCACTTTAGGACCTGTAGTATAAGATAGAAAGAAACTTTTATCTGATTGAAGAGAGAGAAGGAACAATAATATTGGCTTTTTAATCAGACTGATCCTTATACTGCAAAAGAGAACAAAGTTGACTGTGGCATGATGGATGGCATGTCACTAATGTAAATCTAAGAAGTGGAATAAGATGGGGAAAAAGGACACCTGAAAGCTAATTACACTATCAGGAATGAAACACTTAAAAGCTCATTTGCTTGCCTGACAGAAAAAGCAGCATACTCGTCCATCACTCCAACCATACTTTTTCTCCCAAGACCCAATAAATCTAAGGGAATCCCTATGGAGCAATGAACAGTATAAAGAGTAAATACAGCGGCTAAAAGAGGAGCATCTTCAAATATAATGAAAGGAATCCTTGGCAACCTATTTACTTAGCATATGAAAGGCAGTGTGAGGTGAGGAGGAGGAGGGAGGAGAGAGAATAGATTTATAAACCTTTTTTTCCTAGGACATTTTACTGGTTTTCTTCTTTGGGAAAAGGGTAATCATATTATGAACTTTTATTTGTAATGGTGTATAAAATGTTTAAATTAAGTTATTTTTATACTGGTTCCAGGCCTTTACTTTGCATTTATTCAAATAGTTATTAACCAACTATTATACGCAATTTGAGAGGCATCATGTCACAGAGAGTCAAGTCAAGAAAATGTGGATTGAAAACCTGTCTCTGACACATACTAAATAAAAAACCTTAAGCAAGTCACTGAATTTTTCTCAGTGCTCTAGTTACTCCCTGAGATTTATGTTGAAAAATAGTTGCTGATCTAAAATGAGAGGGAATTCCTTATCTAGATCACAGGTTGGGTTTTATATAGTTGATCTTCAACATTCATATGTTTAACTTTCATGATTTCAAGAATTCATGTAATTTTATTAGTGACTTAATTTTCACTTTTGCATTAGAAATCATACATGTACACAGCTATGATCAATAGAGGGGAAAAAATGAGAAACCACATATATGCACAAGATTGTGGAACAACTGGTATTCTACTAGATGCTTTACTGGTATTATACGCCCTACTATTATTGTAAAGAGCCCCCTGTGCATTCATTGCATATTTTCACTGTTTGCCTTTAGGTATTACAATTCTGCCCCTAGAGGATAGTACAAGTCCTTTAGGCTTTAAGTCCATGATGTGGGTTAGTAAGAAAATAAAGGTGTTAGATAAACTTCATGCTGGAATGTCTGTAGCTGCTGTCAGCTGTGAGTTTGGTGTTAAAGAATTGATGATTCATTATATCCACAAAAAGGAGGAAAGTTAAGTGTTCAAGAATCTGCTCCAGGGGGTAGCTGGGTAGCTCAGTGGATTGAGAGTCAGGCCTAGAGACAAGAGGTCCTAGGTTCAAATCTGGCCTCAGACACTTCCCCAGCTGTGTGACCCTGGGCAAGTCACTTGACCCATCCTTACCACTCTTCCACCAAGGAGCCAATACACAGAAGTTAAGGGTTAAAAAAAAAAAAAAAAAAAGAATCTGCTCCATAAATTGCTAAAGTAGCCTCTCACGTGTAGGTTGAAGGAACAATGCCCTCACACTGTCATCTAACTCAGTGGAAGGTAAAACTTAGATTAAAAAAATTTTTAGTTTTAAGAATTTTATTTGTTGCGTAGTATTTATAACACTATAGAATTCATGTGTTATGAAAAATGGTGGTCTGAAATCAATGTTTTTTTTTAATTGAGATAGCACAATTAGCAGAATTTGAAAGAATTATTACTGGGAAAGATTATTTGTGTCACCAGTTTTGTTGTGTGTGTATTTTATGGGTTATTTCATGTATGGAAAAGTACATATTATTAAATTTAATATTTTGTTGTGAAGAATTATATGCAGAAAAGTGTATTTTCAGCAATTTCAAGTGAAAGATTATAGTTTTTAGTGGTCATGGGAACCTCATTTCACTATTTCCCAAAGGTCCAATGTATCAACATCCACATTTTTGACTTTCATGTCATTTTCTAAGAACCTGGGGATTGACTTTGTGTGTGTGTGAACATACATATATACACACACAGTACTAGTTACTGGTAGAGAGGTAAATACAAGATTAGACATAATTTCCTGCCCTGACGAATGGTATAATCTGTTGGGGGTAAGAGAAATATACAGATAATGATCATAATGGATATGTACAAAGAGTGATGTGAAAATTCCAGGAGGAAGATATCTATCTTTTAGCTGGAGAAAAGAGAAACGGGCAAGGTTTCATTAAGTGGTTGGCACCTAAGTTAGGCCCTGAAAGAGTGGGTGGGGAAACAATGATAGCAACATGTAAGAGATCATTTCAGGAATAGTCCACAGCATTCAAAAAGACATGTTGAAAAACTGAGACTTGAGAAGAAGAGGACAATTTGGTATAGAGGCTATACTATAGGAGGAAAAGCACAAGATTTGTGTCACAGAGAACTAGGTTTGAATTCTCATTCTATTTCCTACTTAAAAGAAAGTCATTTTCTCCTTCCGGGTTTCTGTAAAATGATGAAAGGGGAAGAGAAGTAGGATTGGGAGAATGGGCACAAGCAAGTTTAATTAAATGATATCTAAGGCCTCTTCAGACTCTCAGTCTGGTGGTCTTATTATCTTGTGATCAGCTCTATTTAGCCAGACCTTTAAGGGGGATGTTATAGGATAAATCTGTAAAGACCAGACTTCCCAAATGCAAAGTTTAAACCACTATACTATCATATTTCAACAAGAATAGTTACATCTGACTTAAAACCTAACTTTTTTTTTAATTAACCCCTTACCTTCTGTCTTGGAGTCAATACTTGGATCCAAGGCAGAAGAGTGGTAAGGGCTAGGCAATGGGGGTCAAGTGACTTGCTCAGGGTCACATAGCTGGGAAGTGTCTGAGGCCAGATTTGAACCTAGGACCTCCCGTCTCTAGGCCTGGCTCTCAATCCACTGAGCTATCCAGCTGCCCCTTAAAACCTAACATTCTCAATTAATAAATCTTCCCCCCAATGTCTCAACTTAGCCTTAGAAGGCTAGCCCTATGGGCCCTAAACCAATTGGACAAATGACAATGGTTATAAGGCCACAGCCACAGTAGTGTCTAGATAAAGGGGACAGAGGTCAAACTATTGGCTCAGACCTTTCCATTTATTGTACACACAATGCAAATGCTGTAAATGTGCAAAATGAAAAGAAGCAAAATACCAAACTGCATTAAATGGCAATTTTGTTAGATGAGATTCTTAGGCTTTACCAGAGGAAAACTGAACCTTGACATTGGTCAATTTTTTTAAAGGCAGTAGCCAACAAACCAATATAAATGCATGATTTGTGATTCAATCTTTTTTAATCAGGACATATTTAATGACTACACTGATAATTCTAAGTGGAGCTAAAGATATTTTAGGATTTGATTCAATTCAATATATACATTGTTTCTACTTGATCTAAGGATTTTTAAAGTTTAACTCTGTGGAAAGAGTTTTTAATTCAAAGGAATTGGGCTTAAATACTTGCTCTGACACTTCCTACCTGGTAGGACACTGAACAAGTCTCTTCTCATTTAGAAAATGAATGGTTTTGGTAACCCTTGGGTTTCCTTTC
Source organism: Gracilinanus agilis (assembly GCF_016433145.1). Classification (NCBI taxonomy): domain Eukaryota; kingdom Metazoa; phylum Chordata; class Mammalia; order Didelphimorphia; family Didelphidae; genus Gracilinanus; species Gracilinanus agilis. The sequence continues at coordinate 324,236,894 of NC_058131.1, read as the reverse complement.
TAGCTCAAAATCTATGCTCTTATGAATAAAATAAATGAATCACAGAACATAAAAATTAGGAAAGACTTAGAACTTAAAACATCAAAATCCAGACTATAGAATGTTAATGCTGGAAGGACCCTTAGAGATGGCCTACCCTATATTTTTTCAATGTTTTAAATATATTTATTGCATTTTATTTTTCAAGAATTCACTCTTCAGGGGCAGCTGGGTGGCTCAGTCGATTGAGAGCCAGGCCCAGAGATGGGAGGTCCTAGGTTCAAATCTGGTCTCAGATACTTCCCAGCTGTGTGACTCTGGGCAAATCACTTAACCCCCCATTGCCTAGCCCTTAACACTCTTCTGCCTATTGGTAAGGGTTTAAAAAAAAAATTCACTCTTCAAAACTTGAGAATATATTAAATTTGTGCTTCCTTCTCAGTCCCAGTTTATAACAGAAAACTTGAGATGATATGCAGTTAAGTGTATGGCCTAGTCTAACCTGTTAATTTTATGATTGAGTAAAATAAAGGTCAGAAAGAGTAAAAGCATTTGCTCATTGGCACACAGCTATTTAGTGATAGAGTTGGGGCTACAACTTAGGTATCCTTAATCCTGGTCCAGGGCTCTTTCTAACTACATGGGGTTCTCTTTTATACTTAAAATTTGCTATGTGTGAGGTTAAAAACATAATAAAAAGTATTATAAAAAGTTATAAGTTAAGGATTTTTTTAAATGCTCAAAATTACCTTTGCAGTTTTTTGTAAAAATATGGCAAAAAAAATTTTCCTTCCAAGAATTTTGACACAGAAAATTACATTTTACTTCAAAGTAGCACTTTTGGAAGGTGTTTTTTTTTAAGAGCATTTTTGTTAGATAGGTAATACAAATACTAACCCATTTTACAGCTGAGGAAACTGACAGAGGGAAAGTGACTTGCCCCCAGTATCACATGGGCTAGTTAGTGGAGGAAGAACAACTCAAACCTGTATCTCCTAACTGTTTCATCCAAGTCCACTGTTCTTTTCACAGAAGCATGGCTATCTTTGACTTTATAATCATAAGTCCAACAAAGCAGTCTTTCTTCACAAACTCAATATAGAAGCTAGAAAAATAATATACTCTCCTGATTTTAAGATGGTGTGAAAAAGACAAACTGATTAGCAGACTGAAGAGAAGAGAACTAGGCATTATGTAACAACTTCTGCCTATATGTCAAAAGATGAAAAGGCCTACATGACACTAGTCTGGCTGCTAGCCTGATTTCCTGTGTATGGAACATTTATTTTCAAATGTACATTTTATTAGGCCTATAATTCATCCATTCATGTTTACAATGGAGGAATCTTAGAAAAGTCCTAATTTTAGGGAAAAGAAATTATCAACAGGGAGTTTTATATTTTTATAAGGTTCTTGCTCTAGCATAAAAGTGAAGCTCAAATTACATTTCACATTTATGAAAAGCCAGGGTTGCCTCTCACAAATCTTACCATAGCTGGGAAATTCAGAAGTAAAGCCGTTCAGTTTCTGGAGGTGAACCAGACTTGTCAAAGGATGTGGAAATTTATAAGCTGAAACTTTCTTTTCTTTTTTTTTTTTAACCCCTTACCTTTCATCTTGGAGTCAATACTGTGTATTGGCTCCAAGGCAGAAGACTGGTAAGGGTAGGCAAGGGGGTTGGGGGGAGAGGGTCAAGTGACTTGCCCAGGGTCACACAGCTGGGAAGTGTCTGAGGCCAAATTTGAACCTAGGACCTCCTGTCTCTAGGACTGGCTCTCAATCCACTGAGCTACCCAACTGCCCCACAAGCTGAAACTTTCAAAGAAAAGCTTGATCCTGAAAATAAAAACTCATCCATACAAAAAAGTTCCAAATACACATTCATGAAATGCCTTTTATTCATTTTACAGTCATGTCATGAAAACAAAGGGGTTTAGTCCAAGCTTTTCTGTAAAAAGTTTTGATCACACTTGAAGTAGTAGGTCGGCTGCCCAAGAGTTAGTTCAAACACTAGAACACAGACTTTGCAGCTAAAAGGGACTTTAGAAAGAGAAAAGCAAAATGTAGAGTATGCAGGATGGTGACTGAAAAGAACACTGACTAGAAGTCAGTAGATCAGGACTTGTATATATATCAGCTTTGGTTGGCACTTACTCATTGTAGGACCTTAAGTAATGAACTTAATCTTTCTAAGCTTGTTTCTTCCTCTATAAAATGAAAATAGGAATACCAGGCCTACCTAATTCAAAAGGTTGTTGGTGATAAAGCTACAGAAATGTGAGCTCTTTATTTTGGCCTGAATTGTGATTTCATGGTGAAGGGAATTCCCTATGAGGAAATCCTTTCTATAAAGAGGATTAACAACTGTTCTGACAACTTGAGAATTGTCTGGGCACAGAGGGGTGATGTGACTTTTCTATTATTTGTTTTGAATTAAGGGGAGGTGCCATTTAAAAGTATCTGACAAATTTCCTGTGGACATGTGGGGGGACCTTGGAACTACATTTCCCGTGGTCCAACGGGTTTCCTGTTTTAGATGACTCTTCAAGGTGAGGGACAGCTTTAAATATTGGGAAGTGGCTTGGAACTTTCTCTTGGTTTCCTGAGTGGCTGGCTGGCTTAAGAGAGAGACAGGATGGGCACTGGCGGTAAATTTAAAAGATAGTCAAGCACGGTCATATATATTTCACAAACATGGCCATGGCAATTAAAATATTAGTTTCTCTTATTTTATCAGTCTTTATCATTTTAATCGTAACACTATCTTAATAATGCCAGGATATGTCAGTGAGGGGACTTAAATTCAAATCTTCCTGATTCTAAGGCCAGTTTTCCATCTACTAAACAACAGTCTTTCATTTTTATTTGTCTCTATTATTATCATCCAAAAGAATTATAAGGCTCTAGTCCAAGCTCTTTATTTTATAAAGATGAGAAAAATAATATCTAGAGAAGAGTAACTTGTCTAAAGTGATAAAGAGAATAAGATAACTGCCACCAAGATTAGAACTCAGGTCTTTTTAGATTCTCAAATCAATGCTATTGATGCTATAACAGGCTGCCAATAGCTAGAAGAGGCCTTATAGAGCCTATGGTCAAGACAAGCCAAGAAGTATTTAAATGCTTATGATGTGTGAGGCACTATATTAAACACTAGATATAGCCTCACTCCTTTATTTCCCTGATAAGGAAACTGAGGTGTAAGAAGCTAAGTGTAGAATTCAGCTCTCTTGATTTCTCTTCTTCTTTCCACTCTACACTGCTTCATTCCCTACCTTTTTAGTCAGTAAATAATACTGCCTCCAACTCTTCCCCAGTCTGCCTCTTTAAAGGCTGGGCTTCATTTTATTCAAAATGTTTAAACCACACATGAATAATTCAGGTACATGAATAATTCAAGTGACACCTTCTTTGCAACATTTACAGAGGACTTAACAAGGAAGGATAGAGTATGTCAACATCAACACTGAAGAAACATTCAAAGCAACATGCTTGGTAACCTAAAAGAGAAAAATGAAATCACAGAACTTTAGAGCAGTCAGGTATCTCTGGTATCACCAGTCTAATCGACTCATTTTACAGATGAAGAAACTAAAGCTCAGTGGAATGAGTTCCCCCATTCAAAGTCACAAAGCTAGTCAGTGGCACAGCTTAAAAGACATAAAAGAATACAGAATGCTTGCCAATCTGGTTGTTTACTATGATAAAATAGCTTTCCTGCATGCTAACTGCTCCCTGCTTCTGGGGATAGGCTTCACTGAAACAAAGATCAATCATAAGAGCCAGAAGAGATCCCCCAAAATAAGCCTCTCAATTTATAAATGAGGAAACTAAGGCCATAAAGGGAAAATTAATTGTCTACAGGCATACATATTAGAAATTTATTGTCTTCCATTAAGAAATATTTATTTTATTATTTTTCTTTTTTTTTTAAAACCCTTACAGTTCATCTTAAAATCAATACTGTATTTTGGTTCCAAGACAGAAGAGTAGTAAGGGATGGGCAATGGGGGTCAAGTGACTTGCCCAGGTTCACACAGCCAGGAAGTGTCTGAGGCCATATTTGAACCTAGGTCTTCCTATCTCAAGGCCTGGCTGTCAATCCACTGAGCTACCCAGCTGACCCCCTAGAAATATTTATTTTGAAAAGAAAACTTATTTAGAGGAACTTTTGCCAAGTATACAGAAATGAGACCTAAGATTGTGCCATGAATTTACTGTGGCTATGAAAATCACTATTGGGGGCAGCTGGGTAGCTCAGTGGATTGAGAGTCAGGCCTAGAGACAGGAGGTCCTAGGTTCAAATCTGGCCTCAGATACTTCCCAGCTGTGTGACCCTGGGCAAGTCACTTGACCCTCACTGTCCACCCTTACCACTCTTCCACCTAGGAGCCAATACACAAATGTTAAGGGTTAAAAAAAAAAATCACTTTTGCTCTCTGGGCCTCAGTTTTATCATCTGTAAAATATAAAACTTTGAAAAGTTAGTTTTAAGAACCTTTCTGACTCCGACATTCTGTATTTCAATGGCTTATTTAGTTTTAAACTTTCATATTTTATATTCCTATTATCATTTTAAATTCTAAGACCCTTTTCCAGATCCAATATGTTTTAAGATCTCTTTTAGTTCTAACATGCTAAGACTATGTGACTGATCTCCTTACCCTGTTTCAGACACTAGCTACTATGGAAAAATCTATTCCCCAGGTGGCCTGGGGAATAGTTCACAGGATCAAAGAGAAGGAACCTGCAAATAAAAAAAATCATATGGGGGTAGGAGGGGGTGGCGATAAGGGGGGTGGTGGTGGGGCAGCTAGGCAGTTTAGTGGATAGAGAGCCAGGCCTCAAGAATCCTAGCTTACTAGGGCTAAGCCTTCCCAGCACCCTGGGGAAGTCACTTAATTCCAAACTCCAATTGCCTAGCTCTTACCACTCTTCTGTCTTAGAACTGATACTAAGTATAAATTATTAGACAGAAAGTGTTAAAAGAAAATTATACAGGTAAAGTTAAGTATTGAATAGAGCATTACTTTAACTCCACAGCAAAATCTTTATATCCTGTTATTACAGTGTACATTCAGATATTTTTCATGATATTCTAATAAGATCTAATAAGGAGCAATGTCCTTCTTCTTTGAGATTTTTAATAAACCTCTTCTACTATACAACAGAACTAGGCTCTTGCCAGTGTCTTCCTCAGAAATAAAGATAGATGTTCCTGCATGTTGCTTCTTAACAAGAGAAAGGAATAAGTACCTTATAGATGGAACAGGATCTGTTTAGTTGCCCAATAAAAATGAAATAAAATTATTATTGATGAGAGACTTGTACACTGGACATAAGGCCATCTCCTAGTACAAAGTTAAAGTACTTTTTAAGAAAAGGGAGGTTATTATTATTGTTGCAATAACTAACTAGTTTCCTCTGCCAACTATCAAATTTGATTTGGAATTATTATGCTATATATATTAAACAAATGCTAATTGGTACTTTTCAGAAAAGAATATACAAAAGATAAGTGATAACTGTTCTCTATGAACCAATACTACAAATGCCCAGAAGTGGTCAAGTTACTTGATTGTGAAAACAGAGTTAATCAGAAGAAATAGATTCGGGGGCAGCTGGGGAGCTCAGTGGATTGAGAGCCAGGCCTAGAGACAGGAGGTCCTAGGTTCAAATCCGACCTCAGACACTTCCCAGCTATGTGACCCTGGGCAAGTCACTTGACCCCCATTGCCCACCTTTACCACTCTTCCACCAAGGAGCCAATACACAGAAGTTAAGAGTTTAAAAATTTAAAAAAAAAAAAAAAGATGAAGAAGAAATAGAATCACTGAATCATATTAAAATATTAGAACTGGAGGAAGCTTTAAAAGATAGATTGTTAGAATAGAGAATTCTAGAACTGAAAGCGTCTTTAGAGAACATCTAGATCAATTCCCTCACATTATGGAGAGAAAACTCAGGTTGAGAGAAGTGAAAAAACAATTAAGATTGCAAAACTAGTAAATTATAAAGCCAGGTTTCTTGAATCTTAGTTCAGGGCATTTCTATCAAGGCCAGAATTTTTTATCACTGTTTTGAGAAATCCATTTTGTGACTTTAAGAAGTCCATCAGTTATTAAGCAAATTATTATTACTCTCACAAATACTATCTATTACACTTCTGTACAATCCTAGGATAATTTAACTAATGATTTCAAGAAACTGATCACCCAGGATTTTATTCCTAACTACATCCTGGCAAATAACATGCCCTTTAGATTTCAGTTCCCTTTGGTTTTCAATAGCTCTGTTATATAAGGATGCAAGGAATTTAGTGTAATGCTTTTCATTTTGTTTCACGAGTTTACATGGTAGAAAAAAACCATCATCTAACTGTCATTCTTCTTCTAATGAGCCTCCTCATATTCATCTAGGCTTCTTATGTCAACATGGCTATAAAGAAATAATTAAATGTGCCTTCTGTGAGGCTAGTAAGCATTATTTCTAGTCTTAATTGGCCTTATCCTGTTATATATAAAAAGGCTTTCAAAACCATTCAAAGAATCTCAGAATTGGAAGGGAATTAGAAGCCTAACATTAATTTGAACAGAAAGTGCCCTTAAAATAAATGATATATGATCAATCAGCCTTCAGTTAAAGACCTCTAATGAAGGGGAACTCACTGCTTCCAGAGACACCATATTACACAGTTAGAAGTCTTTCCTTACACTAACCCTAAATCTGTCTTTTCACAACTTTGATCCAATACTCTTAGTTTTGTACCCTGGGACCAAAAAGAACCATTTTAATTACTCTTCCACTTGACAGCACTTCAAAAATTTGAACACGGTCTTCTGCTCCCAGAAGTTGTCTCTTCTCTAAGTTAAGCATGTTGAATCCCTTCAGCAAATCCTTATGTGATATTTTAAGTCCCTTTACCATTCTAGTTATCCTCAGAATGTTCTCCAGCTTATCAATGCCCCCTTTCCCCCAACCTGGTATCTGGGATGAAACAGAAGACTATAAAAGTCTGAACCAGTCAGAGAACAGCATGGTTATCACATCTTCATGGTCCTAGATACTATGAATCTCTCTTAGTCTAAGATTACCTCTTCTACTTATATCATACTACTGATTCTTATTTACCTTGATGTCCAATAAAACTCCCAGATATTTTTCAGAAAATATTCTATGTACCACTACACTTCCTCATCTTTTATTTGGGAAATTGATTTTTGGAAACCAAGTACATGACTTTACACTTATTCCTATTATGTTTCATTTTGAGAGGGAAGGGAAGAGAAAAAGATAGAGCCTACTATATTCTAAGCATTATGTTAAGTACTTTACAAATATTATCTCCTTTGATCCTAACAACAGCCCTGTGAGGTAGGTAGATACTGTTATTGTCTCCATTTTACAGTTGAAGAGAATGAGGCAAATAGGGGTTAAATGACCTGTAAATATCTGAATCTGGATTTGAACTCACATCTTCTTGACTCCAGGTCTGGCATTCTATCTATTGTGCCACTAAGCTACAAAGTATAGTAGATAGAGAAATGACCTTCAAATAAAGGAAATATGGGTTCAGGTCTTGCTCCTTTGAAACATTTATCTATAACCAGGGGTAAGTCATGCCTCTCAATGCCCCAGAAAACTCTCTATAATTCATAAAAGGGCCATTCTGCATTGATGAAGGGAATTATTACTTTAGAGTTTCCCATGTCAATGAAATCATAGGCCTAGACTAGACCAAAAAAAGAAAGAACAAGTTTACTCTTGTTTGATGCCACCTATAGTCTAGCTAGTCAATGCCCTTCTGGATTCAGATTCTGTTATCCAGTATATTAACTATTTCTAGATTTGGTTTATTTTCAAATGTGCTAAATGTACTATTTATGTCTTTATCCACCATAAAAAAAAAAAAGTGCCCAGAGTCAAGTGCGGATCTCTAGATTACTACACTGTCTCACAGTTCCTTCCAGATTGACACCAAACCATTCATGACTAATATGTGGGTCCAGTCATTCAATCAGTTCCAAAACTACTTAACTGTATTGTTCTCTAGTCCTCATCTCTACTGGCCCACAACAACAGCAAGAAACTGTCAAATTCTTTTCTGAAATCTAAGTAAACTACATCTATAGCTTTCCTCTGATCTACAACTCAAGTAATCATGCCAAAAAAGGAACTGAATTTAGGGTTCCATATTGTATTATTGGGATCATTGTGGTAATGACCATGATCACATTCTGGTGTAATAATTCTACTTTTGAGTAAATACCCAGAGGAAATAACAGAAAAGAAAAAAAATATTTTGGAATATAGTACTGACCTCAAAATGAAAGAGCTGGAATGGACAAGGATATTTTAATATCATTGATTTCCTTTGTAATTCTCTACATATTACTTTATGAATTTAAAAACATTCTGAGAACATTTTCAGCTTAAATGAATGTCAAAGGGATCCACAGCACACAAAATGGTTAGGAAACCATGACTGTGAAATGGTTAGAATAGACCAAGGTCCATTCCAAACTTAGCAGTCTATGGTTCTAGGAAAAATCTTAGTAATAACATGGGCTATAGTAGTTGGGGTTTCATAGAAATGGGATTTCATGGAGAAGGTGAAACATGAGCTTAGCCTTAAATGCTGAGTAGGATTTGAAGAGGTAAAGAAACTCTCCTACTTCTTCAGGATATGAATTCATCTAGACCTTTTACAACCCTAGAAACCATTACCCTACTGTATATACATCAATCCAGTCACAAATGAATTGTCATAATGTAAAATAATATAGCTTTGAAAAGTATTCAGTAAGGCTATAATTTAACATACAAAAATCTGCCTTTCTCCTTTGCTGTTAAACTATAGCAGCAGATTCATGTGTAAGTCATACAATGTCCCATAACAACCTACAGAAGACAAAATTGAAACTATACCTACTAATGTTATATGTTGTCTAATCAGTCACAAAATTTATTTTTTTCAATCAACAAAATTATTTTGGCCAAATTGTAAGTAATATAATCATACGAAATAACTTTTCACACTGAAACAAAGAAGTAACTCAGTAGTAGAGGTTTGTATTCCTGACAAAATAATATTGCAAGCTTCCTTTAGTCTTTATGCAATAGGAGTTAATAAAAAAATCATATCTATTTATTTAGCAATTTAAAACAAATTTGGGGAAGGCCTGTTTTTCATAGAGTAATGAAATCTCAGAGATGGAAGAAACTTTAGAATACAGAAAGTTAGAGTATGACCATGATCCATTCCCATTCACATAGCACTTTTAGAAGCTTCCAAAGCACATTCCTACAACTTTGGGACACAGCTAGGAAAAATATTCTCTCACTATTTTATAGATGAGGAAACAGACTCAGAATGGTTATGGTAAACCTGTTCATAGGAAGTATTTAAGGCCCAACATGGGGAAATTAAATGCCCAAGGTAACATATTAGGTTTATCCAATGATAAATCTCTAGGCAGAAGTAGAAAAGAGCATTATGATAAAATAAGTGAAGATGATCTTTTATTTTTAAGAAATGTTTTTTAAAAAAATTAAAGACCAGCAAAGCCAATCACAGGACCCCACAGTTATTTAATCTAGGCTTCTGCCTTAGGCCAAGAATTTGTCTCATCCTTCTTTAGACAAATGGGTACCTATTGTACTTTGAAAATTTTGTAAGCAAGCTTTTGTAAGAAGAGGTTATAAAGAGCAGCTGGGTTTGTGCTGGTTAAGTTTCTACCAACTCTTCCCTGTGCCTATAGGGTCACTGCTCAGATCTTATCTAAAGTATTATTAAATATTCTATACTGTCAATTTGACCATCTGATAATGAGAGTTCTAATACTTGTCAAGCCAGTAACTGGGAAATGAAACATATGCTAAATATATCATGTATGCACCTACTTCTAAAGATAAAAAAGATGTTAATCCAACTTCAACAAAAACTTAACGGCTAGGGCAACTAGGTGACTCAGTGGATAGGAAGCCAGATTTGGAGACAGGAGGTTCTGGGTTCAAATTTTAACTTAGACACTTGGTAGCTCTGTGACCCTGGGAAAATCATTTAACCCCAATTGCCTAGCCCTTTCTTCTCTTCTGCCTTGGAATTACTACTTAGTATCAATTCTAAGACAAAAAGTAAGGACTTTACAAACAAATTTAAATAGCTCCATCAGGGGGCAGCTGGGTGGCTCAGTGGATTGAGAGTCAGGCCCGGAGATTGAGAGGTCCTACATTCAAATCTGACCTTAAGACTCTTCCTAGCTGTGTGACCCTGGGCAAGTCACTTGACCCCCATTGCCTAGCCTTTAGCATTCTTCTACCTTGATAGTTATTCTAAGATGGAAGATAAAGCCCTTAAAAAAAATAAATGAATGAATAAATAAATAAATAGTTCCATCACTTCCATGAGTGGACAAATTCAAATTGTGTTTCTATTTATTTTGTTAAATATTTTCTAATTACATTTTAATCTAGTCTGGTCCACACTTGGGAGAGTTGTGGGCCACATATGGTCCAATGTGTTTGATACCTTTGACTTAGATCATACTGTACCTATAACCTATTATTAAAAGTGGCTAATTCTGTATGTATAAAAGTAGAGAAAAATCATACTTTAATAACCATCCTCCTTCCAAATCTTCATTTTTTTTTGTACTTTCCCATTTGGTATTATATTTAAATGGTAGTTAGGTGGTACAGTGGAAAAGAACACTGGCCTTACTTAGAGTAAGGAAGCTATGAGTTCAAATCCAGCCCCAGACTCTTATTGGCTATGTGATCTCCCTGAGCAAGCCACTTTAAATTCTATTTGCCTCAGTTTATTCATCTGTAAAATGACAATAAAAATAATACCTATCTCACAGGGCTATTGTGAGAATCAAGTGAGATAAAATGTATACTACAATGTTTGGCACATAGTAGGCAAATAATAGATTTTTATTTCCTTTCTTCTTTCCATTCAGTTATACAGTGGTTTGTTCTTCTTTTCATTTATATTACTAGTCACTGCATACTTGTTTTCCTGGTTCAGCACAATAATAGTCCATTAAATTCATACAACAACTTTTTCTCCAATCATTGAACATCTACTTCGTTTCTAGTTCTTTGCTACTATGCAAAATTGCTAGTATAAATTGTAATGCAGGATTGATGCAAGATCTCTCCCTAACTGCCAGGATTGCCCTGGGTGGTTTTGCAAATGCAAGAGATCTTGCATCAACCCTGCACTACAAAATATGTTGGTGTAAATAAGACCTGTCTAGCAGAAGGATCTCTGGGTCAAGTAATATGGACATTTTAGTAAGCTGGAACAATCTTTCATGTGGTTGTTTAATGAATTGCAATTCTTCTGAGGGCTGTTTAATTCATACCCTTTGACTACATCAATTGGAGCATCATTCTTTGGCGCATATATATATATATATATATGTATATATATATATATATGTATGTATGCATTAATTTGTTATATATCTTAGATAAGCAAACCTTATCAGACATACAATGTTTGTGCTGATTCCCTCTCACTGACTTTTTTGCATCTTATTCTAACTGCATTCATTCTGTTAGTAGAAAAAGCCTTTCAATTTTATGCAATCTAAATAAATCTGTTGTACATTTTGTGATGTCTTCTCATCTTTCTTCGGTTAAGAACTCTCTCAGAATAGAACTTCCAAATCTCATATTATAATGAAGCTATAAGATCAATAGACCTGACTAGATAAGGAAGAATAAGAAACAATTTAACTCAATAACCCATTGGTCCAATAAACTCCAAAACATAAATTCCATATGAAAGAACTCACAAATATCAAGAATTGTTGAAAAGCAGTCTGGCATAAATTAAGTTTAGGCTAACATCTTAGACCATATGCCACAATAAACTCAAAAACCAAAATGAAAATATTAAATATCAAACTAGAAAAAAATTGCAGATAAACCAGATCTAATTATTTAAGGCCTATGAGTCAAGTTCTTAACCAAACAAGACAAAGAAGTGATAATAAAAGATAAATTTTAAAATTCTAATTACATAGAATTAAAAGGTTTTCACAGGAACAAAATTAATGCAACTACAATAGGAAGTTTAACTGGGAAAAAATGTCTATCAAATATTTCTGACAAAGGTCAGAACTATAGGCAAGAAATAGAGACCAGAACCTGTGATTCTTCCTTAATCTGTTCCACTTTTGGTTTTTTCACCATCAGGTAGTTTTAATATAATCAGAAGTCTGGACATGTTATTCTCCTTTGTTCCTATTCCCTTTGAGATTCTAGTCCTTTTGTTATCTCCAAATGAATTTTTGTAATTTTTTCTGAAATTTCTAATGTGACTTTTAATTTGATTTCTTATAATACAAGCAGATTATTACAGTGGAAAAAGAACTAGATTTGGAATGAGAGGACCTCTTTCCAAACTTTTCTTCTATTTAATGTCTGACCATGGGTAAGTCAGTTAACCTCTCTAGCCCTCAGTTTCCTCAGTGGTAAAATGAATGGATTAAACTAGATGACTCTAAGGTTCTTTTCTAACTATAAATTCTATGATTGTATGATTTTACAAAATGCTTTTCTTATAATAACAATAAAAGATCAAAGATCAGTTTGTATGTTCAAATGTTAAATCAAACATTCTATGATTCTCCTCCTTCCTAATGAAAAAGTCATTCTCCATTCTGCTAAACAGGAAAATCAAAGCAGATATTCAGGAAATTACTTCTAGCAAAAGAACAGTTCTTTGTACCTTTTAGTAAATGCATGAAGAAAAATGGAAGCTTAAATTAGTTTTCTCTTAATTTCTCCTTGAATAAAAACTATTCCTTTGGCTTTGAAGGTACACTTAAAATAAATATTAAATTAATAATTTCCTATTTATCTTGTATCTTGCTTTACATATACTTGTTTGAATGTTGTATTATCCATAAGGTATCTGAGCTCAACTGGGATGAAGTGGTTTTGACCCCTCCCTTGTATTTACATATGAAGAAGACTAGAAAGATAGAAATAAAAGTAGCTTATTATATATTATAACTAGACAGTTTCAAGAACATACTTTCACATCCATTTTCTCATAATACTAACTTCAACCTTGTGAAATAGGTAGAACAAATATTATTAGTTCCATTTTACAAACGAATAGACTGAGGCTCAGAAAGATTAAGGGGCTTATTCATGGCCAAATAATTATTAAGTTGGGAAGCCATGACTCTTACCTAAGACCTTTGATCCCAAGTTCAATACTCTTTCCACTATACTACTGACCCTTTCAGTCCTACATTAAGGTGCTGAATGGCTAAGATACAGAGTAGGGTAGAAGTAGCATCCTAAACAGTTTAAGGGACATGTAGATTGTAAATTGTCCTTTAGACAGAGATTTCATTCATATCTTGGAATAGAGTCTTTAGAATAATGATAACTAACATGTTAGCCTTCTGGTATACCTTAATTAAGTGATCTATATAATAAAAGAACTTTGATATGAAGAGATGTCTCAACTCTGAAAATTTTTATTTGGAAATTTATCCTAAGCTATGCAACTAAGGAATGACCAGCAAGGAATAGTTGCTCACAATCTACACTCATCAGAGCCATTCAGAATAAAAGAAAAGCATGTGACTTACTCAGACTCTACTTACTTTCCAATTCAGAAACTTAAGTTATTTAATATAGAGAAGTAAAATTGTACTCAAAGGAATAATGAACTGGAGGAATTCCATGTGAACTGGAACTACTTCCAGGAATTGATGCAGAGTGAAAGGAGCAGAACCAGGAGAACATTGTACACAAAGACGGATATACTGTGGTACAACTGAATGTAATGGACTTCTGTACTAACAGCAATGCAATGATCCAGGACAATTCTGAGGGACTTTTTTTTTAAAAACCCTTATCTTCCATCTTGGAGTCAATACTGTGTATTGGCTCCAAGGCAGAAGAGTGGTAAGGGTAGGCAAAGGGGGTCAAGTGACTTGCCCAGGATCACACAGCTGGGAAGTGTCTGAGGCCATATTTGAACCTAGGACTTTCTGTCTCTAGACCTGGCTCTCAATCCACTGAGCTACCTAGTTGCCCCCCTGAGGGAATTTTGGGAAAGAACTTATCCACTTTCAGAGGAAGAATCGTGGTAGTAGAAATACAGAAGAAAAATAACTGCTTGATCACATGGGTCAATGGGGATATGACTGGGGATGTACACTCTAATCAAGCACCCTAGTGCAAATATCAGTAATATGGAAATATGTCTTGATCAATGACACATGTAAAACCCAGTGAAATTGCCCATTGGCTATGAGAGGGGGATGGAGGAGGGCAGGGAAAGAACATGAATCTTGTAACCATGGAAAAATATTCTAAATTAATTAATTAAATAAGATTTTAAAACATAGAGAAGTAAAGAAGTGGCCTGACATTCCTTTGCAGAAAGCAATGAATTTGGACTACTAAACTTGTTAAGGAAAAAGATGTTTTAGTTGTATTTGTAATCCTTCCCAGCAACTTTTTTCCGTGGTTACATGATTCATGTTCTTGCTCTCTCCCCCACCTTTCCAACTCCCCTGTAGGACACACATTTCTACTGGTTTCTTCATGTGTCATCGATCAAGACTTATTTCCATATTATTAATAATTGTTCTACGGTGGTCATTAAGAGTCTACATCCCAAATCATATCTACATCAACTCATGTGTTCACGCAGTTGTTTTTTTTCTGTGTTTCCACTCCTGTAGTTCTTTGGATATGGATAGTGTTCTTTTCCATAAATCCCCCAGAATTGTCCTGGGTCATTGCATTGCTGCTAGTACAGAAGTCCATTATATTCGATTTTACCTTTCATTCTGCATCAATTCCTGGAGGTCTTTCCAGTTCACATGGAGTTCCTCCAGTTTATTATTCCTTTGAGCACAATAGTATTCCATCACCAACAGATACCACAATTTGTTCAGCCATTCCCCAATTGATGGGCATTTAGCATATAGTGAGCAGGCAGTGTGTAAAGTTGAGTAAGTTCTGGACTAGAAGTCAGAGAACCTAGGTTCTAATGCCAGCTGTATCACTTTCACTCTCTTACTCAAAGTTTCTTTCTCTCTAAAATTAGATGGTAGGACTAAATTTCCTTCCTTCCTTCATTTCCTCCATTCCTCCCTCCCTTCCTTTCTTCCTCTAAATTATTTGTAAGGTCTCTCCCAGTTCTGAGATTATAGGATCCTACAGTTCTAGGATTCTAGTATTATGATAATAGAAACCACTCCCTAAGTTTGTCCTACCCTGCACCCAATTTTTGCTTGCGAATGTTGTGGGAGGTACGGGGCACAGAGGATAAAAGGTGTAGGGCAGAGCTCTCTCTCTCTGGAGGTTGGGCTTTTGCGGGCTAAGTGGCTTAGTGGGCTTCAGATTTTGGCTTAGGGTATTTTTTCTATATAGGTGAGATTTTCTGTTCCCTTCCTACATTTCTTTTTTTTTTCTATATCTCCATTTTTAAAATTAAAATTACATTGTTAAAAAGCTACTAGAGACTCCTAACTTGAGAGTTAATTTTATAACAGACACCAAAATATTTTATTAATATTACATTTAATAATTTTACTTTCATTTATTACAGTATGTACTTAACATGTTGAATGAATGTATGCATTAATGAATCAACCTTATAGTGTCCATTTCACAAATTCTTTAAATAATTATTCTTTAAAATAATCTTTAACTTAACAACTTTTTCTTTTAGAAGATCTAATAATTTTGCCTTTTTCTCTACCACAGCATCTTACAAAAAAATACTAACTGTCCAAGACAGTCCCTAAACAAATTTTCATTCTTTATTTTACAAACAAATACGTTTTAAAAAACAAACCTGGGGGCAGCTAAGTGGCTCAGTGGATTGAGTCAGGCCCAGAAATGGGAGGTTCTAGGTTCAAATCTGGCCTCAGACACTTCCTAGCTGTGTGACCCTGGGCAAGTCACTTAACCCCCACTGCTTAGCACTTACTGTTTTTCTGCCTTAGAACCAATACACAGTATTGATTCTAAAATAGAAGGTAAAGGCTTAAAAAAAAACAACACCTAGTCCTCATTAAATGTAGTTTCTTCCTTAAAACTATTTGATTTGTAAGCAAGAATGCATTAAGTCAAATGATTACAAGACAACATAGTTGTGTTGGCTGCTGAACAGGTCTCTGAATCTCTGGTGGTGTGATGAAGAACTCTGTATTTTATTCTGGCAAATGAATCCTTCATCTAATCACAATGAAACCAAAGACACACCCACGTGATTCAATATTTGTCATCTGTTAATTGTTAAAATGCATTTCTCAAGACTAAACGCATATTGCTAGTTGGTGTTTTGGTTCCAGCTAAAAGTGATTTATCTCAGGTCAGTTAGGTAGCCCAATGGATAGAACACCAAGTCTAGAGTACCCTACATAGTGATTTAATGAGCTCAAGCTTCTTCCTAAAACATAAGCATTTTAAAAATATAGATTACTTTTGCTGATGATACATGGCTACAAAGCATGGAATACTATAATATCTGAAAAATTAAAGTGTCAGTTCAACCAAAGTCAACAGAGGGAGATAATAGATTGTAATAAAATTATAAGTGAAAAACTATGGGCATATAAGACGTTGTCAAAGACATTAGAAAAGGCAGGCTAAGAGAGAGGGATAATTGAGAAACAGCTCTGCTCAGATAATATCAGGGCATCTAGAGAAAGGCCCCTAGCATGGTAGGTGAATCAACCTGCTCAGATAATATCAGGACATCTAGAGAAAGGCCCCTAGCATGGTAGGTGAATCAACCTACTCCATACCCTAAGAAGAGACTTTTGGTAGAACATGGGTAGGAGTCAGAGGATGAGTAAGTAAATCATGATCAGTCTAATTCAGCGATGGGCAAACTATGGCCTGCAGACCAGATACAGTCCCCTAAGATATTCTATCCAGCCACTCGACACTATTCCTAATCAGAGGAATACAATGAGTAGGATACAATACAATGAAACTTCGAAAGAGTTGCCTTAGAAACAGACTGACATGAGCATTTCCTTTCCTTTGGCCCCCCATTTTAAAAAGTTTGCCCATCAGGGGCAGCTGGGTAGCTCAGAGGATTGAGAGTCAGGCCTAGAAATGGGAGGTCCTAGGTTTGAATCCGGCCTCAGACACTTCCTAGCTGTGTGACCCTGGGCAAATCACTTGACCCCCATTGCCCACCCTTACCACTCTTCCACCAAGGAGCCGATACACAGAAGTTAAGGGTTAAAATTAAAAAAAAAAAAAAAAAAAAAAAAAAGATTGCCCATTACTGGTCTAATTGGAAGGACCATCCACTTAAGATGAGATGACAGCCCTATCTAAGTACTAAAGTTAACATTCAATACACATAAAAGCTTGCTTCTGTTTTTAACTTGGGATCTGTGAACTTTTTAAAAAAATCCTTACCTTCTTCTGTTTTTAACTTGGGATCTGTGAACTTTTAAAAAAAAATCCTTACCTTCTGTCTCAGAATTCATACTAAGTATCAGTAAGGGCTAGGCAATTGGGTTTAAGTGACTTGCCCAGGGTCACATTTCTAAGATGTGTCTGAGGCTAGATTTGAACCTAAGACCTCCCATCTCAAGGTCTGACTCTATCTGCTGAACTACCAAGCTGCCCCCAATTTTTTTTTTAAATATTTTTATAACCATACATATTCAATATTTGGTTTCCTTTGTAATCTTATGTATTCTAAAGGAGTTTGTGACTCAAAAAAAGATTAAGAATCTGTGATGTAAGGGGAAACTGGGTAGCACAGTAGATAGAGCACCAGACTTGGAGACAGGAGGACCTGAGTTCAAATATGACGTCATACCTAGAATATAACCTATATGACCCTAGGCAAGTCACTTAGCCCTAATTATCTAGATCTTACCACTCTTCTACCTTAAAATTGGTACTTAGTATTGATTCTTAAAAAAGAAGGCAAGGGTTTTAAAAAAGTATCTGTGATCTAGATGGTTTGGAGACAATGACTAAGCTCCACTTATGCATTGATCTAATAATTAAAGAGTGTTGGTTTTCTAGGAGGCAGCATGATGAAGATTCACTGGACTGAGGACTCAGAAAAAATACATTCAAGTAATTAAGGAGCTTTCCTGTGGTTAAAATGGCTCTAAACACTAACTAGTTAGTGCCCAAGTCGCTATTCCTTCCCAGGCCTCAGATTCCTGCTATACCATAGACTAGATGAGCTTCTAAGGTCTCTTCTACCTACAGCTTTCTAGTGTAAAGAGCACTTATTGTTTTTGGAGTTGAAAAATTTCAGTCTTGTTTCTGAGACTTAACCAGCAGGACAAAAATGTTAACAGTTGGGGGCAGCTGGGTAGCTCAAGTCAGGCCTAGAGAGGGGAGGTCCTAGGTTCAAATCTGGCCTCAGACACTTCCCAGCTGTGTGATCCTGGGCAAGTCACTTGAACCCCATTGCCCACCCTTACTACTCTTCGACCAAGGAGCCAATACACAGAAGTTAAGGGTTTTAAAAAAATGTTACTAGTCATATTTCCTCATATCCAACTTCTCAGTGTTGTGGGGTGGGAAGGATATATTTTAAAAATGGTTTTTTGGTCAAGGCCTGGGGTTTCATTCACACAGAAAACTCCAAATGAGGAACTCTCATCAAAAGTGGAAATGAGAAACTGTTCTGCAACTACTTCTGGTCTTTGGTAGTTGTCTGAGGCCATTGAGAAATGAATTTTTTTTCAGTCACAGAACCAGGATGTGTCAGAGGAAGAACTCAAATTTAGGTATAACTGATTGTGAAACATGTACTATTCTCTACCTCATGAATTCAAAGTATTACTATTATTATTCTATTCTAAGTTCTAACATTTTGTGATTTTATAATTCTAATTGAGCTTAATCAGATTCTACAATTGTTTGAATGCCCAGAAATTTGGAAAGTTTATACTTGTTAGATTATACTGTTCATACTACTTATAAAGTAAGGAAAAGGAGAAAGGCACAAGGGTTACTCCCACTAACCTTTCAAAGAACCAAGGTTGACTTTGTTGAGGAAAAAAATATGTTTTGGTCAAGGGACATGAATAAGCAATTTTCACATGAAGAAATAAAAACTACTATCAAAAAGCACATGAAAAAGTGTTCCATCCTGATTAGAGAAATGCAAATAAGAACAACTCTCAGGTACCACCTTCCACCTAGCAGACTGGCCAATATGGCAGCAAAGGAAAGTGATAAATGTTGGAGGGGATATGGCAAAATTGGGACACTAATACACTGCTGGTGCATATGTGAATTGATCCAACCATTCTGGAGGGCAATTTGGAACTATGCCCGAAAGGGCTTTAAAAGAATGCCTGCCCTTTGATCCAGCTAGACCACTTCTGGGTTTAAACTCCAAAGAGATAATAAGGAAAAAGACTTGTACAAAAATATTTATAGCCATGCTCTTGGTGGTGGAAAAAACTGGAAAACTAGGGGGTGTCCATCATTTGGGGAATGGCTGAACAAACTGTGGCATTTGATGGTGATGGAATACTATTGTGCTGAAATGCTGAAAGGAATGATGATCTAGATTCTAGAGGATTTCTATGTGGACTGGAAAGAACTCCTGGAATTGATGCAGAGTGAAAGGAGCAGATCCAGAAGAACATTCTACTCAGAGACTGATACACTGTGGTACAACTGAACATAACAAACTTCTCTACTAGCAGCAATGCAAGAATCCAGAGCAAGGCTGAGGGACTTATGAGAAAGAAAATTAGCCACATTCAGAGGAAGAATTGTGATAGGAGAAACATAGAAGAAAAACAACTGCTTGAACACATGGGCTGATGGGGATATTATTGGGGATGTAGACACTAAACGATAACTCTAGCCCAACTATCAATAATATGGAATTAGGTCTTGATACATGTAAAACCCAATGAAAGTGTGTAGGCTAAGGGGGCTTAGGGGAAATTGGTGGAGAGGGGAAGAATATGAAATCTATAACTATGGGAAAATATTCAAAATTAAAATTTTAAAAAATCAAATCCAAGGTTGTAGAACAAGTAAAAAACTTAAAAAAAAAAAAAACCTTAAAAAAAAAAAAAGAGTTTCTCAAATAGTTACAGACAACTTTCTGGGTTCTTCTATCAATCATAAACTGTTCTTTGTGGCACTATCAGAGAAAGAATGTTAGATGAAATGAATGAACCTACTATGTGATTTCTTATTAACATAATTATTAACATAAGTTTGGTTCATAAGATTTAGAGCTAGAAGTGCTTTGGTAATTGTGTAGTCTGATGTCCTAATTTTACAGAGGAGGAAACTGAAACTTAAAAAGAGCAAATGACTTGTCCAAAGTCACATAGGTAGTCAAGTGGCAGAGGTAAGACTTAAACCAAGATCTGCTAACTGCTCTTAAATGATGACTTTCTCTTCGTAAAATAGAATATAGAGTACCGTAGAGCTCAGCTTATTTGCTCCTCTATTTTACAGATAAAGAAATTAAGAGATCTTGAAATTAAAGAACTTATCCGAAGTGTCACAACTACTTTGCTCCTAAGCCCAGATAAGAACCTGGTTCTTCTCACTTCCAACCATAAAATTAAAAAAAAAAAAAAAAAAAAAAAAAAAAAGCTTCATGAATTTGCATGCCATTCATGTTAAGAGGCCTTGTTATTTCTGTCACTCTCCAATACCTAAGCCCTGCTAGCTTGCATCATTTTTGTTTTGATATTTCCTGTTAACTCAATTCAATAGATACTTATTAAACACCCACCATGTGGAAGGCATTGGGGGAAACAAAAACAAAAAAGAAGTGGAGGTCAGTTAAGAATCGATTTCTTTGAAGGAGAGGTATGATTCAATCTAATCACAAGAAATTTTCCCTGAAAGAAGGAAAGAGATTTTATTCTAACTACTTCCTTGAATAGGGTTTCTTTACAGGGGCTAAGAGGTACTAGAATGGTGACACTATTCTGCATGTATAGAATACACAATCAGTTTAAGATTTAAAATGAGGGGGGCAGCTGGGTAGCTCAGTGGATTGAGAGCCAGGCCTAGAGACAGGAGGTCCTAGGTTCAAATTTGGCCTCAGACACTTCCCAGCTGTGTGACCTTGGGCAAGTCACTTGACTCCCATTGCCTACCCTTACCATTCTTCTGCCTTGTATTGACTCCAAGACAGAAGGTAAGGGTTTTACAAAATAAAAATAAATAAAATAATAAAATAAAATGAGTCCCGTTTTATTGACACACACAATTGAAAAAAATTTTTTTAAACCAAATAACTAATAAGAATTATTTTAGTTTTTTGGGGGAGGTAGCATGGTATCATGGAAAAGGCACTGGCTTTGAAGTCAGAAGGCAATGGCATGACCAATTCTATGCATAAGAATGAATATTCTGACAGCAGGAAGAAGAAGGAGAGATCAGAAGGGGAAAGAGTAAAAGAAAGAAGACCTATTAGGCTATTCATATAGTCCAAGTAGATGGCAATGAGGCAGAAGTCTATCTAGGGTTCCTCAGTTAAGAAAACCAAAAGAAAAAATATTTCATCTATGCAAAGGACCACTCCCAAAGGTATCCTTCATCACCAGTATCATTCTTATCAGTTGCTGAATAGACACTGTACAAAACAGGGTACAACATAAGAATTTGTTTTGCTTGTCTCAACATATTTGTAATGGGTTTTGTTTTTCTTGTTTCCTCTATGGTGTAAGAGGGAAAGGGGGTTTATGATTGGATATATTAATATTTAAAGATGTGGTCGCCAAGAAATTGAATAAAAATAAATTCCTAAAATGATTTTAGTAATTTATTTACAAAATATAGGAGAGAGTGGATGAGAAGTAGAGAAATGAGAAGAGGATAGACTAAGAGATCTTACTTAATAAACTAGATTTGTATTCAATTCTGGGCTTTACTCCAGCAGGGCTTCAGAGGCCTGGTCAGAGAGCCTAGAAGGCTTCTCCTGATCAAGGGAGCCTCCTGGAGATTAGTACCTCCAGGGAAATTAAGGTAGTCAGTCAGCCTTTTTCACTCACCACCTGTAGTTCTAAGGGAAAGATTTAAGAACAGTCTCACCTAGGTCTCAGAGTCCCAGGTCCAGCCCTCCTCCAGGTCCAAGACATGAACAAGAAGAGTTCTTTCAAGTCCAAGACAGGAACCAGAAGAGAGAAGCTGTACTAACTGAACTCTCTTTTAAAGGGGCTTCTTTTGCGTTACTTCCTGTGCTTTCCTCCTAGTTTATGTGTCCAATAACAACAGATGCTTTTCTTAGGATTGCCCAAGAGGCAGTCAGTAAATTCTGAATCGTCACTCATTCTAGCACATGTGGGTCACAGACCTCCCAACTTGTGAGTTAAGTGGAGCTGTTTACACTTTTGGTGATTAGATTTGAGAATAGGCAAGGTAGATTTAATCTCATTATCAAATGGGAAAAGGTGGATCTTAAATAAAATAAAATTAAAAAAACAAACAAACCTAGTACAGTATTAATGGGATTGGAGAAAAAGGGGCATATGAGAGATGCTGTAGTGCAGTGATGGGCAAACTACAGCCTGCAGGCCAGATGTGGCCCCCTGAAATGTTCTATCTGCCCTCCTGACATTATTCCTAATCTGACAAATACATGAGTAGGATACAATACAATGAAACTTCAAAAGAGTTGCCTTAGGAGCAGACTGACAGATAAGCATTTCCTTTCCTTTGGCCCCATCTTTAAAAAGTTTGCCCATCACTACTGTAGTACTCTACAAAGGACAAAGGACATGGTGACTGATTAGATAATAAAAGAGATTTGAGAAAGAGAAGAATATGAGATAATTCTAAGGTTTCAAATATGGCAAGTTTATCTGTTTCCCAGAAGATAGAAAAATTACACAAAACCAAATAGATCTCCTGAAACGGTTTCATAAAGTGTTACCATACTAGTATTATCATATATTTTTGAGCATATAAAGAGAAGCCTACGCTTGACTTTCTTGGTTATTATGGTCTTCTTTAGGAGAGTACCTTCATTTCAATATTATATCCAAATGTCTGAGAAGAATATGCATCCTTTTCATTCCCTAAACTTATTATTTCTATTCATTTTAACAACTGTTTTAAAGCTCTGACATGCTTGTGTACTTGTGTTATATAAAAAATGAGGTGGCTGAGAAAATGAGGGCAGACAATGAAAGCAGTTTGGCAAAAGAGTCTGTCCACTCAGATGTTTTCCAAAGTAGAAGTCTATCCAGGGCATCCTCAATTAGGGAAACCAAAGGAAAAAATGCCTCATCTATACAACTGTATTACCAAAGGCATCCTTTATCAACGATGTCATTTCTATGTGAAATGGCTACTGTAACAAAATATTAAGAGAAATTATGAGGGCAGGGGGCTTAAACACTGAAGTAATAATGTAATTGGTATTTGAGGCTCTCCACAAGCACCCCCCTATTTTTCCAAACTTATGTTACATCAATGAATTTCCAGTTAAAGAACTTAAGAGAAAAGGTTGGACTGTTGGGAAAGTTGTTTGCTTTTGTTGTATTGGTGAATCTAACACCTCAAAATAACTTTCCTACCCATGGCAACCTGTAGAAGAAATGGTACTCATCAATAAGTAATGTATTGTAATGCAAGTGTACTGATAGTTTGGTTTGCAGGAAAGAACACTGGCTTTGGAAGTCAGAAGACCTGGATTTTAGTCTTAGCTTTGGCACTTACTTTTTGGGTGACCTTAGGCAAGTCTCATAAGCTCCCTGATCTGTTTCCCTAGTTGTGGAATAAAGAGCGAGAGAAGTTCCTATATATTCTTTCAATTCTAATATTCTATGATTCCATGAAAAAGAATCTTTGACTGTGGAATATTTAAGTCCATGATATAAAATAGCATTACTGAAGGTGATATTTTTATAAGAATGTTGATTGAAAGGGTAATGTTAGGTCAAATGAATAATTAAGACCATTAGATATAATGACTGTCATTTAGTTAGGTAAATCTTCCCTGGCTCCTTCTTCCTTCAGGATACATTTTTTAAAAATTCTTACCTTGTCTTAGAATTAATATTGTGTATTGGTCCCAAGGCAGAAAAGAGGTAAGGACTAAGCAATGGGGATTAGTGACTTGCTTAGAGTCACACAGCTAAGAAGTGTCTTAAGCCAGATTTGAACCCAGGATTTCCACTGTCTCATTCCACTGAACTACTTAGCTGTCCCAAACCCAGGATAAACATTCTTAAAGATGACTTATTTAGGCAATGTGATATTTTTGACTGGCAATGCTACCTCTGCAATGAGGCACCCACAATTTTTGTTACCAGGATTTAGTAAATTGAGTTCAGCAACAACTGACATACATTTCTCATGTTGAACTTTCCTAGAGAAAAAAATTCCCTTTAAATTACGTGAAACATTACTTATTTTGACCCAGCTAAGAAAGAAAAATAGAAGCATGATGATTTGATGGTAAAGTAGGGAAATGTCAGAATTGTAAGGAAAATAATACGGCAATGTATTCCCAATGGAAGCAACCTTAAATATATATACTTATACCTACATTTACAAGATAGTACTCATAAAGAACACCAGTTTTTCCTACAGGTTACCAAAAGTAGAGCAATTATTTTGAAGAGTCTGATCCATAGGCAAAGTTCATCTAATCTAATGGTAAAGTTCATCTAGTCTAATCCCCTTATTTTGTTTTAATAAATTATGTTACAAAGGATACTAAACATCAATATAGTTAAATTTGCTTTGCACATAATTGCATTTAAATAAATGAATATCAATACATAAAACATCATAACTTATCAGTTACATAGGCTAAACCTTCCTTGAATTTCTTTTTCTACTCGTTCCTATTCATTTTTCCTACTATTGTCACCTACGTGGCACAGTGTAGGGAGTGGTGGGTCTGAAATCAGGAAGGCTCATTCCCCACCCCAGAGTTCAAATCTGACCTCAGATACTTACCAGTTGTGTGATCCTCAGCAAGTCACTTAATTCTACCTTAGTTTTCTCATCTGTTAAATGAGCTGGAAATAGCCAGCTATCTTAAGTATCTTTGTCAAGAAAACTTCAAATGGGGTCATAAAGAATTGGAAATGACTGAAAATGACTAAACAATAACAAACACCTTGGTTAATGAGCACATTGTTTGGGTTATTTGTCTTTGCTTCCATATTTCTTCTTGTTACTTATCATATTAGTCGCATTGTAGCACATTAACAGATCAGAATTAATTTAACTTATCACTGGACATTATACGGTTATTATAAATATCTTTAGATTGCTACTTTTAAAAAATAACATTGGGGTATATTCCCAACAATGGTATTATTGGGTCAAAAGGTATGATTTTTCTACTTTTTGCCATATGTTGCAAAGTTACTTATCTTTTTTTTTAATCCATATCTTCTGTCTTAGAATCGATATTAAATATCGATTCTAAGACAGAAGAGTGTTAAGGGCTGGGCAATTGAGGTAAAGTGACTTGTCTAGTGTCATAAAACTAAGAAGCATCTGAGGTCAAATTTGAACTCAGGTCCTCATAACTACCTAGCTGCCCATTGCAAGGTTGCTTTTCAAAAAAATTCCACTAATTTTCAGTTCCGCCAGCAATAAGAACATGTTCCTGTTCTTCCACAATCTTATTGGCAATGAGCTTTTAAAAAATTATTTGGGTCAATTTGATGAGTACAAGAAGGTACCTCAAAACCTTTAATTTACATGTTCTTGATTATAGGGAGCATATCTTTTCAAGTGATTAACAATATGGGATTCCTCTTCTATGTATTTTTGTTGCTTTATGTTATTTAATATGAATACCATAGATCATAACATTTGAACTGTCACTAATTTTAACAATAGAAATTTGTGTGCTATCAACAAGCCAAGCAGTCTATTTAATAACACAAGAAAGAAAAGCATACCTTCCTTTGTTGTATTATCTTAAAGTCTACAAGACTTTTAAGCAAATCAATGACAAGGCAGATTTAAAGGGACAGAAAATTGCCTTTGAATATCTTTGTTAGAAATAATCATATTATGTGATTCTTAAAATACATTAAGAGTTGCACTAGATCACCTTTAAGGACCTCTTCCAGCTTTCACATTCCATGTTCTAAGGGTCTTTCTTGCTCTATCATTTGGTGCTATGACATTCTACTATTATGTGTATGACTATTCTCAGAATCTGCTCCAGATGGTATTTTGTAAAGAGACCTATATTTAAAAGTACTGGCTCTGCTACTTAACTGAGTGATTGTGGACAAGTCACTTTATTTCCCTCTTCTCTAAAAAATTAACAAATGGTGAAAGGACATGAAAAAGCAGTTTTCAGATGAAGAAATCAATAATCATGAAAAAAAAATTCTAAATCCCTCTTAATTAGAGAAATACAAATTATAAAATGAGGACCACAATACTTGAATGGTTATGAAGATCAAACATATAAATAGAAATAAAATGAATATAAAATGCTTTGCAACTATGTTAAATAACTATTAGTTCTTATTAAACTATTATTCCTTATTTATATGTGTTAATATATGCATATTTTAAAATTCAATTTTATTTTCAGTTCTAATTTTGTCCCTCCTACTCCACCTCTCACACCCATTAAGAAAGCAGGAAAAACAAAACCTACTACAAATATGTATGGCTTCTCCACACAGATCTAGAAAATGCACCACCCTGAATACTAATGGTGAAATTTAGGAAGTTACATTTTAGTCATTTCTCTAGCCCATCTCAATACAGGGAGATGGTCAAGCAAAGAATATAAACCCTACTGAGCACTCTAGCTGTATACACTAGGAAAAAAGGAAGACCTAAAGCCAAACTAGGGCAACCTCAGACCCTCAGGCCACTGTGACTGACAGGTACCAACAGGCATCTTTCTTACACACTACCCAGTTCTTGTCGGAAATCCAGGAGGAACTTGTGCAAGGAAGTGGGATCTCCTACTAGGGGAAGCCCTGGGCTCCCTATATGGTAAGAGGAGGAAGTTAAAAAACCAGTAGCAACATGGTATAGTTCATTCCTCAGGGGCAAAGCAAGGGCCTTACTTCTTACATCTATTCTAGTCTATACAAGAATAACCATGGTAGAAATCCCATGCAGAGGAGCCTGCAATTCTTTCAGTTCATTGTTTTGCTGAAAAAATAATGTTTTCCAGCTGACTGATAGGGGCTGGATCAGGTAGCAGTCTACTCTTGCTCAGGCCCAAACCCACATCAGGAATATGCAGAGTTCAGACTAAGGAGGTAGCTATCAACTCTATCCTGATCAGATTACTTTGGGAGCACTGAAAGCTTGTTAAATGCCTAAGAGAGTAGCAATAGGTCCAACCTAGACTTTTCCTCCAGAAATCCCAGCAGGGCTTACTTTAACATTAAGTCCAAAGTTGGGAAGTGGCTGGAAGAATGGGCAAACAACCACCACCACCCACCATAATGAGTTATTATGATGGCAGAAACATTCAATACACTAATGCATAAGAGGATAAATCTTATAAGCATAAGCCTTTAAGGGAAAAAAAACATCTTAGCGACAAATTCAACTATAATCCCTGGAATAGATGAGGAAACAAGATGAGGAAACAATTTTTAAAGAGTTAAAAAAATCTGTAAATGGAAGAGCTATAGAAGAAAGAATTGGAAAAGAAATTAACAGCTTGGCACAAAAAATATACAAACTTGCCCAAGCAACGAACTCTCTGAAAATCTAAATGAACAAAATAGAAGCCAATAACTCCATAAAGCAACAACAAAAAAATTTTAAAAAATCAAAAGGGTAAAAAAAAAAATAGAAGAAAACTTAAGCTATCTCATAGCAAAAACAAATGACCTGGGAACCAGATCAAGAAAAAAAAAATTAAGAACCAATGGAGTGTATGAAAGGACCAAAAAAGTGCCTAGACATCCTATTTCAAGAAGTCTTAATTAAAGCTGCCCAGATCTCTTAGATTTAGAGGATAGAGTGGAAAAAGAATCAATAGTCACCTCATGAACAAACCCCCCAAATGAGAACTCCCAGAAACATTCTAGCCAAAACCCAGAACTTCCAGGTCAAAGAAAAAAGTATTGCAAGCAACCAGAAAGAAATAATTAATATGTTGAAGAACCATAATTAGGTTCACATACAATTTAGCAGTCACTACTACAAAAGAGAGAACTAGAAATATTCAGGAAATTCAAGGATATACAAAACTCAGTATCACAGAAGACAAAGGTTTTAGAGCCATGAATACTAAGTAAGCCAGGAAACATTAAATATATGACTACAGGGATGGGCGAGGGGAAAAAATGAACTTTTAATGCAACAGAAGACTTCCAAGCATTCCTGAAAAAAAGACCAGAGCTGGGGAGAAACTTTGAAGTTCAAACACAAGAGTAAAGAGAAACTCAAAACTGTATATATGAATAATGATAAAGGACTAAATAAAGATAAGCTGTTTATATTCAAACAGGAGGAGATGGTGCATGTGTCCCCTCTGATTCCTATTATCATCAAGAGTTCAGGG
Source organism: Gracilinanus agilis (assembly GCF_016433145.1). Lineage (NCBI taxonomy): Eukaryota > Metazoa > Chordata > Mammalia > Didelphimorphia > Didelphidae > Gracilinanus > Gracilinanus agilis. Next base: position 324,208,423 of record NC_058131.1, on the reverse strand, counting down.
CAGGAATCCACTTAGATAAGCCCTGGGGGTGATTCTATTATGTCTTGATTTTAAGAAAAGAATAGAGAGGAGAAAAGGAATACTTAAGGGGCAGAAGGAAAGGAGAAGGAAGGTTAGGAAAAATTATCTCACATAATCAAGATGCATAGGTAGACATCAATACAAACAAAGAAGGGCTGGGTGGGGAAAGTGGCTGACTTTCACAATCATTTTAACTGCTCAAAAGGGGTTAAATATACACACAGCTGAGACCAGAAATAAACTTCACTCAGGAAAATAGGAGAGAAGGGAATGGGAAGGAGAAAGAGGAAAGACTAAAGGAAGGATTCGTTCTAAACAAAACAAAACTGAAGACTATATAAAAATATTTGTAGCTCTTTTTGAGGCAGCAAATAATGGGAATCTGAGAGAATATGAAAAGAACTCAAAGTGGGGAGTAGCTGCACAAGTTAGTTTTGGAATATAAATGGTAATGATATATATTATTATGATGGATTCTTAACAGCACATGGACTAACTAGGATTAGAGAGGACCAATGATGAAAATTTGCTCCTTGTCTTCTGAGAAGTGAAGAAAGAATGTAAAATAAGAATTTTTTTTAAGCACCAAGGCCAATATGGAAATTTGTTATGATTGACTATATGTTTGTAATAGGAGGAAAAATATGTATAATGAAACAAAAAAATCCTGAATTAAGAATGTTCAGAAAAAAAACCCTCTGAATCCATCATTTCTCTTTCTCTCTGGAGATGAAGAGCTTGTTTCATCATGAATGGCTGTTTCCATTATAGTGATCAGAGTTCCTAAGTCTTTCAAAGTTGGTTGTCTCTACAATCTTGTTGGTATCACATGAATTATTCTCCTGATTCTGCTCACTTCATTTTGAATCAGTTCGTTCAAGGTTTCCCAGGGTTTTTTTTTTTTTAAACCATTCCCTTCATTGTTTCTTTTTCTTTTTCTTTTTTTTTTTTTAAACCCTTAACTTCTGTGTATTGGCTCCTTGGTGGAAGAGTGGTGAGGGTGGGCAATGGGGGTCAAGTGACTTGCCCAGGGTCACACAGCTAGGAAGTGTCTGAGGCCGGATTTGAACCTAGGACCTCCCCTCTCTAGGTCTGACTCTCAATCCACTGAGCTACCCAGCTGCCCCCTCCCTTCATTGTTTCTAAAGCATAATAGAATTCCATATACTATATGTTTGGCCATTCCCCTACTGATAGATACTCCCTCAGTTTCCAATTCTTTGCCACCATAAAAAAGAGTTACTATAAATATTTTTGCACACCTATAGGTCCTTTCACTCTTTCTTTGATCTCTTTAGCATATATATGTATATATATATATATATATATACACACACATATATATACACACACATATATATAGCCATACGTGTTAATATACACATATAAAGAAAATGACAATAAATATGGATGGTAATGATTTTTTTAAATGTTCTTCACAAATTGCGCGTCTTATCTTTCCAAACTGTTATCACGGCCTCAGACACTTCCCAGCTGTGTGACCCTGGGCAAGTCACTTGTGTAAAAGTGAAATATACTTGACCCCCATTGCCTACCCTTACCACTCTTCCACCTATGAGCCAATACACAGAAGTTAAGGGTTTAAAAAAAAAAACACAAAAAAAAAACTGTTATCAAATGGCCACTCCGCATGCCTCTGAAAATAAATATTCTAGTGTTAAACACAACCACTAGATGATCCCTGTAGATGTCATTCCATCTCCCTCTTCAGACCTTTGCACAAAACTGTCCCCTATGTGTGGAATGCTTTCTCATACTTTCTTTTGTCCCATTACAATGAAGTTATCCTTGGTTTTAAGAACAGGTTTTGGGTTTAAGACACACCATTACCTGAATTACTTTTCTTAGTTTCTTAGTTTCAGTACTCCAAGTTGAACTATGTACAGTTAGCATTTCTGAATGTTTTTTCTAGTATTTCATTTTGTCAAACAGAGTTTAGATGTAAAGACCAAAATCTGTTGTTTGATCCTGTATATAATCCCTAAATATTTTATACTTCCCTAATGTACTTACTATAGTACAATTAGCATTATATTTATGTATGCATTTTTTATCTTTCCTTCAATACATAAATATGGATACCTTTTATTTATATTTTTATCTCTATGTCTAGCCCACTGCTTCCCACAAACAGGTGCTCAATAATTGTTTTCTTATTGAACATATATAAAGGGATGGAAAAACATTTTAGACTAGGCCTTCCTAGTAAAGCACAATGATGAAGACTAATTTATGCTATAATTCTAAGGAAATTACAGGTTCAGGTGATTTCAAGACAAAAAAAGGAACTAAAAACTTGAATAGAAAAACTGAGAAGCTACAATTTTACATATGTTAAGAAAAAAAAAAAAGCAATATGCACAGGCTACCAGGGGATTGAGGGATAAGAGCACAATTACTTGTTGACTTTACCAACTGTATTTCTGAATCAGTGACTTTACATGAAGTGGTAGTAAAGAAACAAAGAGAGAGTGGTCTGAATAAACTACTGGCAAAAAAAAAAAAAAAAAAAAAGCTGTTGCTAACAAGAGATTAGATTTAGATAACAGAATCCATGCCCAGAGAAGTGATTTTACTAATGTTCTATCAGAGTGGTAACCCCAACCCAAATTTTCTCCTTCCCAGGCTAGGGTTCTTCTCACAACCACACTTCCTCTAAAATTAGCCCTTCATGTGTGAGTTTATGATTGGCAGGATGTGAACACGGGATTTGAACAAAGATATCTCTTTGCAGAAGGAATACACTTATATGAAACTCCAAGTCTGAGGAAAAAAAATTTTTTCCCAACAATAACCTAGAATAAGTTCTTAACTTGAGAACTTAAAAAATATTTTTCATAATTGTATTTCAATACAATTGGTTTCATTTGTAATTCTCTATGCTTTATATTATGCATTTAAACATTTTATTCTGTGAAGCCATTCACAGGCTTTACAATACTGCCAAATTAGGAAGGGTTTCATGACATAAAAAAGAATTAGGAACCCCTGGTTTAGGTCTTTAGAACTGCATTCATATCCAGTCTCAAAAAGACTGATTAAGCTGCCAAAAATTCAATGTAAAACTGCACAGCTAATATAAAAGACTGCACCAAATCACTAATAACCAGAGAAACAAAAATCAAAATAACTATCAAATGTCACCTCATACTCAACAAATTGACAAAGATGACAAAAGATGGAAATAATCAAAGTTGGAGAGATTGTGGAAAAGCAGATACTTCGATACACTAAGGATGTGAAGTTGTATTTTGATCCAAGAATTCTGGATGACAATTTTAAAATATGCTTAAAAAGAGTTCGAAATGTCCATATATTTTGCTTCAGTGGTTTAACCCCAACATTCCATATACACTATAATAATTTTAGCAGGACTATTTATAGTGGCAAAGAATTGGAAATGAAGTAGGTGTCCATTGACTACAGAATGGCTAAACAAATTGTGGTACATAATGGAATAAAAATATACCATTAGAAATAATGAATATGAAAGATTCAGGGAAGCATGAGAAGTCATATATGAATAAATCTAAAGTTAAGCAGAAATAGGAAAACATATACACTGACTTAAACAATGTAAATGGAAAGAACAACAGTATGCAAACTGTATACTATATAATTATAATGACCAAGTTTCCATGGGTGGGGGAAGAGGGGGAGGGTGAAGGGGAAAGTAGGAGCATGAATCATGTAACCATGTTAAAAATGAATATTAATAAATGTTTAAAAATTTAAAAAAAAATAATGACCAAGTTTAATCCCAGAGAAAAGATAAAAGAATATATCACATTGTACAAAAATGTACCTTTGTTGACTGACTCCTGGCAGGTTAAGACATGGAGGAAGCCAACCCCAGTAAAGTCCAAAAAATGAACTATAAAGAATGAATCAATATTAACATTTAACAGATGCACTAAGTAGTAGAGTATATAAATACTTAAAAGAAACATTAATCCATTGGGGGAGGGAGAAATAGAAATAAAACTAAAATACTAGAAGACAGACAATAAAATATTATAGACACCATGCTAAGTGCTTTACAAATATTTCATTTGATCCTCACAACAACAAGGTAGGTGCTATTCTCATTCCCATTTTATAGATGAGGAAACTAAGGCAGACAAAGTCGTCTTTCTGTGATTTCACTTGATGCCCATCAGATTGCAAGAATGACTAAGGAAAAATGACAACTGTTGAATGGACTATGGGAAAATAGGTACACTAAGGCACAATTGGTAGAACTATTGATTGAGCCATTCTAAAAAGTAATTTAGAATAATACTAAAAAAAAAAATAACTAGTTTATATCCTGTTTGACTACCAAGACTACTAAGCCTATCCCTATTTCCCCATTCAAAGAGAACAAAGAAAGAAAAAAATGTACAAAAATATTTATAGCAGTTAAATTTTGTTAAAGCAAGGAACTAGAGTGAAATGAGCAGAACCAGGAAAATATTGCATGTAGTAATAGCAATATCGTGGAATGATCAAATGTGATAGATCTAGCTTCTAACAGCAATGCAATGATCCAGGACAATTCTGAGGGACTTATGAAAAAAAAGAGAGAACTGTTAGAGTAGGAATGAAGATAAAAGTATATGATTTATCACTTGGTTATTTGGGTATATGTTTGGGATTTTGGTTTTATAAGATTATTCACTTACGAAAATGAATAATATGTGTGGTAATATATGTATAACCCAGATTGAATTGCTTACCAGCTCTGGGGGGGAGGGAAGAAGGGAGAGAAATAATTTGGATCATATAACTTCAGAAAACTTGTGTGAAAATGTATTTTAAAAAATGTTAAGTAATTTTTAAAAAAGAGAAAAAAGCAAATAACTATAAACGAAGAAGGTACTCATCAACTGGAGAATGACTGACCATATTATAGTGTGTGTGTATACATGTATACAGTCATTCTCCATGTATATATATGTATACACACACATATGCATGTACGCACACACATAGGTACACTGGATTGTAATGACACTATTAAGAAATGACAAGGAGATAATTTATGAGAAACCTGGGAAGACTTGAACAGAAAAATCTACCTAGTAATGACAATTTTGCAAAAAGAAACAACTTCGAAAGACTTAAGAACTTTGATCAATGTTTCAAGTACAATCCTCCTTTTCTATTCTATTTTGTATGCACAAATGTTCATTTTATTTAGTGTTTGATAAGTTAAGAATTAAAAAGTAATTTTTTTCAAAAGAAAGAATGCATTTCTTTCCCTTATTTGCAGAAGTAAGACTGTGAAACATTGCATAAATATCAGACTTGGTCAATATATTTGTTAGTTTTATTCAACTGTTTTTTCTCCTTTCTTTTTTATTATTCACTTTGAGGAATGGCTCTTATTAGGAGAGTGGGGAAAAAATATAATAGGGATAGAGGATGCTATTAAAAACAAAATATTAATTTTTACAATCTTCTCAGGGTTGGCCTCTGAGGAAATACTTCCACCTCTAGTATGAACAACAAAAACTTCCATTTACGTTGTTTTAGTCATCGTATAAATTGTTTGCCTACTTCTGCTTAACTTTACATCAATTCATATAGAAAGACTTTTCATACTTTTCTGAATCCTTCATAGTCATTGTTTCTGACAGTGCATTAACAGTCCATCATATTCATATACCACAATTAGAACTTTGCTAAGAGCTAGAGGAGATACATAGACAATGTTCCTGTCCTCAAGAAATATATAGTGCAGTAGCAGAGTTCAAAAAGCTGCTAAGTATGATATATAATATTTTAGAAGTACAATAGAAAGCATTTTGCTTTATATCTATTAGATCTGAGAAGGAGGTTATCAACAACCAAAAGAATAAAAGCAAACAGAATGGAAGATGCAGATACTACACTGTGTATAAAGGATGGTAAAGAATTTAACATTGGGGAAGAAGAATGTTCTAGACAGCAAGAGCAACCCAAAGAAGAACAGAACACAGAGTATGTGGGGGGAGTAGAGAACAGCTCAGTGTGACTGGAGTACAGAGTTTAAGGAGGGGCCTGGAAAAGCAGTATAATGCCTATATCAATCTTTAAAATTCAGGGCGAGGAGTATAAACTTGGTTGGCAAAAGGGAAACCACTGAAGATTTCTGAATAGGGGAGTGACACTTGAGATCCATAAGACCATGAAGGAAACTGAGGTGGAAGATAAACCAGTTATTCCTTCTACATCATGACTTTTCTGATCACAATTTTGATATATCTAGAGTCAGTACAAGAAATTAAATGGGGAATTTTATGGAAACTGTAGACAAGTGAAGACCAGAGGACACAGAAAAGGTTTATGAACTCAGAAATGCATAGTTAACCCAAAATTTACAATAAGGTTATGTAAATATCCCATAAAAGAAAAAAAATTCAAACTTCTCTGTTATGACTTTCCAGATTGAGGGGGCACCATGCCCTTAAACCCCTGCTTTGTGGAAGTATTAGAGTACTGGGAGGGGGGGAATAAACATACAATTACTGAAACTAGAAAAAAGGCAGCATTGAGAATAAGCAGATACAATGTAGTAGAGGAAACAATTTTGATTAGTAACACTAGGTCTTATGTACCAATTTATTTCAGTAACTTCCTTCCAGTTTGAGTTAATTAACCTGACCATCAGCCAGGTACTGATGACCATTTGTTTCTTCAGAAAATTGCTATTCGGTGGTTTCAGTAGTGTCCAATTCTTTGTGACCTCTTTTGGAGTTTTCTTGGCAGAAATACTAGAGTGGTTTGCCATTTCCTTTTCCAGCTCATTTTACAGACTGAAGAAAGTGAGGCAAACAGGGTTAGTGACTTGCCAAGGATCACAGGGCTAATAAGTGTCTGAGGCTAGATTTGAATTTAGGATTCCAGGCTCATCATTCTATCCACAGTGCCACCTAGCTGCCATTATCCAGAAAAGCTATCCATTAACACACAAAAAAACTGAACTAAATTTAGATATGAGGATCTAGAATAATTTGATAATAATAAAAACAATGACTAAAAGTTGGCTTATATTGCTACAATGCTTCAAGGTTACAAAGCACACACAGTGTTTAACAAAGTGGCTTTGAGAATTTTTTTTTTTTTGGCTCAAGTCATTTCACAAATTTTTACCTCAATTTCTTCATCATCTGTTCCAAGGGCCTCAATTTCTTCATCTATTCAAAGGAAATAATGCTATTGCCCTAGGCTGTGTTGTATGTTGTTAAAAACAAATGAAAAAACAAGAAAGACTGAAGATTTGCCTGAACAAACACCCTTTACTTCAAGCATAGATAAAGATTCAGCATATACTTGAGAAAGGCTTCAAGCATGACAAAGTAACAATGTTAAAACTGAAAGTGGATCTCAGAAATCTTACAGTCTTATAGGCCCCTTATTTTATAGATAAGTGAACTAAGACCCAGAAAACCAATCACCCAGCAAACCTACAGTCAGCAATGCACCCAGCAAATCTACAGCACAAGAACCCAGATTTCATGAGACCCAGAACTGGAATATTCTTTCCATTATACCACAATGCTTTCACCAAGCTGAGAAAGAAGAGGAGGGAAAGCAATTGGGTAATGGCATGGGTAGCTCTAAGACAAGATTCCCAACTATTCTTGATACTCTCCATGGAGTGAGCTTTGAAAAAAGAAAACCAAGTACCTAAATGTTTTACAGGGGGGACAGAGGATTGCTATTACAATAAAACATACCTTGCACCATTTCTTGTTGCAATAAAAGAGATCACTAATTTCCTATGAAAAAGAATGTGGAAAAGAACATTTTTCTGTAATCAAATGTATAAAAACAAGTCAACCATTTTTATTTAAATCTTGTCGTTTTTGTTTGTTTAAAGTGGGAAGAATGACTATATTACCAAGATGACTATAAATCACTGACAACATTTTTTAGTTGGAAAAATTAGGCCATGAAGGCTGAATTTGGGAATGGTTATGCTCAGGTGGAATCAAATCAGCAATCCATAGGAAGGGAATGTCAGAGTTGGAAAGGATGAAAGAAAATAAACTGTTAAATAGTACTATGGTGTAGTGGAATGAATGCTGACTCTAAAGTCTTCTGACTTGACCTGGGTTCAAGCGCCAGCAGTACCACTTACTACTATGTGACCGTAAACATTTGACTTCATCTTGCAGAGCCTTTGTTTTCTCATCTGTGAAATGGGAATAATGCTACTTCCACTATATATAAATATGTATATATGTTTCTGTAAATACCCTATAAAAGAAAAACAAATCAAACTTCCTCTCTGTTATAACTTTCCAGATTGAGGGGGCACCATGCCCCTAAACCCCTGCTTTGTGGAAGAGATACCTGTAAAACTGATAGAAAATTAAAAGTATGATGCCTGTTGCAGGCAAGGGGTGGGGAACAAACATACAATGACTGAAACTGGAAAAAAGGCAGCATTAAGAATAAAAATATCCACTCACAAGGTTATGCTATAAAAAGGTGTATGTTACAAAATCATGAACTATTTATTATTCAACTGAAGCACTTCCTTGTCCAGGAAGGGGGAAAATAATTTCAGAGTAGGAAGAGAAATTAGAATATATAATATCACAGATGAAACAAACAATACAACATAATGTCAGAGTTGGAAAGGACCTCAGACCTCAGAATGGTGGCTATCAGAAGAAAGAATGTTACCATATTGGAATGGGAAGGTACCTTAGAGAACATCTAAATCCAACTCAACTCATTTTAGAGGTATGGAAACTGAGGCAAAGTGAATTTTTAAAAAATCATACAGTAAGGCAATGGCAGAAGCAGAACTGGAATTTTACTCTCCAGACTTACACACTAGTGCTCTAAACTCTATTAACAATGATATGTTAAAACTGTTTTTTGGCCTAGGTTCAGAGCAATCCAATTTTTTCTTGGTCCAGATGGCCCCTGGGAGGCCAAGGCAGCCCTGGAGGCAATCCAGGCATTTGCTAGCAACATCATATGATGGCAGATGTCAGTGTTCCATCTGTCCATAAATTAGCACTGCCAATAGTGTCCTATGTGTTCGTTTAAAGAATATACCAAAGTGTGATACAATGGAAAGAGCAGCATATGTGGGCCAGAAGACCTAGGGTCTAGTACTAGCTTTATCACTATCTAATGAGTAAGTTAAGACAACTCACTCATTCTATTTCCCCACATGTAAAATGGAAGTACTTGGATTTACCAGATGATCTCTGGATCGTTTTTGATTCTAAAATTCAATGAGTCTATTTGGTTCTTATATAAAAGGAAATTGACCTTCCATCTTTTGCAATACCAAATAAGTCACCCAGGGATGAAGATGAGACAACTACCATTGAAAACTTCGCATACTGAACGTCTACATCCTGGCAAATTTACAACGCAGCTTCTACCTATATCTCTTAAGTTGTATAAATCACTTTCATAATAAGGCAATCATCTCTATCTTGTGAATTTTTCAGAGAAAAAATAAAGAGCCCTTTAAAAAAAAAGAATCAGGGAATTATACATACATTTTCCACCAGTGAGCTTTACAAGTAAAACATAAAGAACTTTTTCTTCAATTTCAAAGGTAGTGAAGCTTCTCTGTAGTCTGCTTCTCTGACACAATCTATAGAATATGGCATTATAATTGTGTACAGGAGGAGTTGCACTGTATTACAGATGCTTAAAATGCCAACCCTTTCCAATAGCTGGTCTGAGCCTCTGCAGAGTGGACCCAGTGTGCTAAGAAATCTTCTAACCTTTCAGTGTGACCCAAATCAAATGAGGATTATCTCAATCCAGTTGCAAAATACAACAGTAATGGTATTGCCCTGATCAGGGCTAAAAGGAGTTTTATTTTCTGAATGTTAAGCAAAAGCTCCAGGGAACTCTCTCAAATAGCCATTGTACGTCTCTGGCAGTCATACATTCCCTTGTGATCTTCTTAGGGGTATCAGTACTTGGTTATAGATAGCCTGTTAAAATGGTAAAAAAGTGGGATTGTGGAAAGAATCAAACACAGAAGCCCATTCTTTAATAACATATGTGTCACTAAATTCACAGGAGAGAAAGTCAGAGTTGGAAAGGGTTGAAAAAATATAAACTGTCAAAAGTATTATGGTAGAATGGGGTGAATACTGAATCTAAAGTTAGAAAAACTGGGTTTAGGTCTTAGCACTACCACTTACTAGTTATATAACCATAAACACTTAACTTTGTCATATTTTCTCATCTATAAAATGAGAATAACATTTTTTAATGAAATACTATAAAAGCCCAAACTCAACAAATAGAAAAACCCATGATATTATGTATGGATGACAATAACAATCAAGAAGCAATATTGTTTACCATTATTAAGCCCCTTTATATAAGCCTTGCCATCTAGCCATTGTCATTGCTTCATTCCCCCCCTAATTGGACCTTTAGAGACCATGTCCTGGAGGAGCTTAGCTTTCCCAACTCCCACCCTGGGTTTGCACTATACTTATTGGTGAGTATACATACTCAAAGAACTATTGGTTTGGTTTTCTCTCCTTGCCAAATAACAGGAAGAGAAGATGAATTTTTATTCACTGAAAAAATAAAATTAAGTATTACATACCAATATCATTGTGTTTTTCCTCAATTGAAAGGCAAATATTACAACTTTGCTTCTTTTTTTTTTAAACCCTTAACTTCTGTGTATTGGCTCCTAGGTGAAAGAGTGATAAGGGTGGGCAATGGGGGTCAAATGACTTGCCCAGGGTCACACAGCTGGGAAGTGTCTGAGGCCAGATTTGAACCTAGGACCTCCTGTCCCTAGGCCTGACTGTCAATCCACTGAGCTACCCAGCTGCCCCCTACAATTTTGCTTCTTTTGGAAACTTCTGCTGATCTGACTACACAAATAACAGACTGATTTTGATGGAAAAAACAGGAACTGTTTTTTTTTTTAATCCTTTAGGTATAGATAAAGCCTTCATAGATCATGGATTTAGAATTTGAAAAGACCTTAAGAGCCATCTAGTTCAATCCCCTCACTTAAAGAAACTGGCCTCATCTCCCCCAAATTAGAGATCTGCCAAAGGTCACAGTGATAGCAACTGAAGAATTAGGATTTCAACTGACGTATGATTCCAAAATCAGTGCTATTTCCATTGCACCTCATTGTGCACCTATTTGGTGAGGGAAGGGTAAATTGTATAATTGTTTTTACATGTAACTGAAAAAAACAAATCAATTACTTTTTTAAAAGAAATTAAAATCCTATGAAAAGTAGCACTATAATTTTCTATAGAGTATATACAAATGTTAGTAACACTACATCATTAAAAGAATGCATGCTACATTAAGACAACTGAGGGGATAATGTGAATTCATTTAGTTGTTTGGCCTTTTGTTTGTTTTTTAAAGATCAAAACTATTTGGTTATATTATAATATTAAACTATGTAACAAGTATCAATAAAGGAAAATTCTTAGACCTTTTGTTTGAAAAAACTCAAAGTAACCTACATATTTTAGTTACTACTTATTGATCATTAGAATATAAACATTGCAAATGGGGATTGTTTCACTCTTTAACTCTGTATCTGCAAACAGTCTGGCACAAGGTAGGAGTGGAATAAACACTTGTTGAGTGACTCATAGAATCATGGAAGAAGATACTATAGAAAAGAGAATGTTGGAAATGGAAGGGTTCATGGAACATCAAATGTTAGAATTCGAATAAATAAATATTTAATAACCCATCTCCTTATACCTAAATCACTAGAGATAAAGAGTAAAAAGGAGAAATATAAAATATTAGACTGAAAAGGACTCTGGGGATCACCTACTTTATAGTTGTGAAAACCTGGCCTTCTAACTCCCAGGCCAATGCTTTTTATATTAACCAACATCCTGAGAAGCTGAAGAACAAATTATAATCATAATCTCTGTTTTACAGATAGGGAAACTAGTAATCACAGAAGTTATAAGACTTGTCCTAAATCATATGTAATTCAGATCTTCTAATTCCATTACACTGGTTAACTGAACCACATTGTCCTGTATTTTTGGGAAACTATAAGCATCCAACTAATTTTAAAAGCAAAACCAGTTAAACAGGATAGTTTTGTAGTTGGTACACCAACAGTTCAGTATAATAACACCCAACAGTTAGTGGGCTCTGTTTTCAGAACATTTTATAGGTATTCATTAACCTGCCCAGCATAACAGGAAGGTGAAGTTATATACTAAACTCTCTTTTGGACAGGAGTGAGTCAAAGTACAGAGACAGATAGAAACTTATAAAATGATAAATAAGACTGAAACAGAAGTTCCAAATGGCTATTTCTATTCTATTCTATTCTATTTGAAGCTTACAGAAATGCAGCATTTTAGAGGTCATCTAGTCTAAACCATACCAAAAGAGAAATCCCCTTTTGCAACCTCCCTGACAAGATTGTCCAATCTCTGCTAAAATATCAGACGAGTATTACACTCCATTTAGTGGCATACCTCAAATGAGCCTATATCTCCTAGTTTTTGCTTCTTTATGTTGATACTCATATCACTGAAAAGTTATTTCTGTTGTCACAGCTTTTCCAGAGTCTTATATGATTTTAAGTTATAAGCAGGAGACACTCTGAGGAGAGTCTAAAACACATTTATTCTGCCTAGCCAAATGTCCTTTTTTTTTTTTTTAAACTGCAAAAAATAAAGAGTGGAGTGGGGAAGGGACAGGAAGATTTTATATTCTCTATATTTCTGAATATAGGTTGTGCCACTGTGGAGATAGCTACAGAAATCATCTTTGAGAGTTTACCTATTCCTTTTTCAGGGGCATGAAAGATATAGGAACATAAAACCTAAAAGCTGGAAAAGATTTCAGTGATAATCTAATTCAACCACTTCCCCATGCTACAGATTAGGACTGTTTGTATATATAGATTAGAAATGAAGGTGGTCAAGTCATGTAGCAAGAGTGTGGAAGAAAGAATATAGTCTTTGGAGGGGCAGCTAAGTGGCTCAGTGGATTGAGAGCCAACCCCAGAAATGGGAGGACCTGGGTTCAAATTTGACCCCATACACTTCCTAGCTGTGTGACCCGGGGCAAGTCACTTAACCTCCATTCATTGCCTAGTCCTTACAATACACAAAGTACTGATTCTAAGATAGGGGGTAAAGGTTTAAATACATACACACACACAGTCTTGTAACCATAAAATATTAAAACAATAAAAAAGAATGTTTCTGGCAAAATTAATAAAATAATAAAATAAAAGCAAGTATTAACTAGAATAAAACGTCATAGAGGGAATACACCAAAGGAAAGATGCCAATCATAAGCAGCTAGATGATGCAATGGACAAAATGCTAAATCTTCAAGATGATCTGAGTTCAAATTTGACCTCAGATACTTACTAGCTATGTGATGTTGGGCAAATTTTTAACTTCTACTTGCCTTGATTTCCTCAAATGTAAAATAGGGGTACATAATACCCCCAACCTTAGGCAGTTGTTTTGAGGCTCAAAGGAGATATTATTTGTAAAGCTTTAGTACAGCATCTGGCAAATAGTAGGCCTTTAATAAATGCTTATTCTTTTCCTCTTCCAGTGATATATCATTAATCTATCAAAGCAATAAGTCATGAAGGAATTTTAATCTATACTAGTAGAAGGAGAATCTATACTAATAATTATCATGGATCTAGCAAAGTGTAGAAATATCCTGTTTCTAAACAGTATCCACAGCAAACAGATGGAATTTGAAATTAATTGCTTTCTTTCCAATTGATTGTCCTACTTTCCTATGTATAGAACTCTCACCTTTGAGTTAAAAATGTTGGCTTTTTTTTTTTAAATTTCAATTTTTGAACTTATTCATCAATAAACATTTTCAATGACATATAAGAGGCCTGAAAAGGATAGAAAAATAGGACTTATTGTGAAACTGAATCTACCACATATAATTAATTTGTTACCAGCTTTTACATGGTAATTCATGTCTATGTTCACTTCTGAATGTCCTTTGTTCTTTTTTATGTGTTTTTGTATTTCACTGATTTACTTGTTTATCTTCTCTTCTTTTTCATCACTATCATTACCCTCCTTGATAAAATCCCCCCACCCCAAAAAGGCCCTCCCTTGTAACAAATAAGTCAAAAACAATTTTGTTATATTGGTCATGTCTGACAATGTTTATCTAATTCTATATCTACAGTCTATGACACCTCTACCAAAAGGTGATAGCAAGCACACTTCATCAGTTGTCTGTATTCACAATTAGTCATTTTATTGATCAAAGTTTTCTAAGTAAAAGTTACAGAGTTCAGATTTTAGCAAGCTAGCTCAATGTCAAAAGCTTCCTAATAATTATAACTTTGCAAAAATGAAACAGTCTGCCCCAAATTAGTTTCCTATTACTAGAAGGAAAACATGTAGAAGCTACAAGCCCCTCAATGATGCTTTCTATGAAGTCTGTGACACTGCTATTGAAGGATAGTTTCATACTTCAGGTGAATATTGGACTAGAAAATTTTACTTTCCAAAATGTCTATGTTCTAATATTATATCTTCTAAGGTCCCTTTTGGGTCTAAGATTCCGTGATGATTTTCCTCATACAAATCAAGAAAAAGCACTAGATATGGAAAAAAAAAGAAAAGAAAAAGAAAAAAGCAGGGAGGGGGGGGATCAGATCCAAAGAGATCCCTGGTGATTTGTTGATTTCTAAGAAGCATGCATGACTAAAACAAAAGAAAATTCTGACAGTTTCCAACTTCAGTTAGCTAAAGGTTCTAAAATGTTCCAAATGGAGTTATTTGTTAACACTCTTTAGCCAGGTTGAAAAAAGTCTCACTCATATTCTTTCTCCTGGGGCTAGGCAGGGCGCACTTCATTTCCCCAATTGTGTAAATTCTTTCTTCACTCATAGTTTAACTGGAAAAACTTATATTATCTTTAAACATACATACACACACAGAGCTCCAACTGATTCAATTTAACAAACATTTATTGCATACCTACTATGTACATAATACTATTCTAATACTAGGGAGAACACAAACATAAACAAGCTAGTCTCTGCTTTGATGGATTTTACCATAACATATTGAAAATATGACATATAAACAAATAGAAATGTAATTTTTATAAGAATTAGAAAGGTTGGGGGCAGCTGGGTGGCTGGATTGAGAGCGAGGCCTAGAGATGGGAGGTCCTGGGTTCAAATCTGCCCTCAGACACTTCCCTAGCTGTGTGAGACCCTGGGCAAGTCACTTAAACCCTTACCACTCTTCTGCCTTGGAACCAATACACAGCATCAATTCTAAGAGAGAAAGTAAGGGTTTCAAAAAAAAGAATTAGAAGGGTCCTAAGAAGGCCACTTATACTAACCCATATCTGACAATGAATTTCCTTTTAGGCAGTCAGCCTTGATCAATCAGTCTAGCCTTCATAGGAGAAATCTACTTAAAATCTTTGGAGGCAGCCCATTCCATTTTCATATATCTCTAATTGTTAGGAAGTTATCTTTAAATCAAGCCTAAACTTGCCTCTATGTAACTTCCACCCACTGTTCATATAGTTCTGCCCTCTGGGGCCAAGCAAAACAAGTCAAACTTTTCCATATCACAGCTTTTCGAATACCTGAAGCCAGTTTCACCCCGCCCCCATCCCAAGTCTTCTCTTCTCCAAGTTAAAACAACCCCAGTTCCTTTTAACTGATTCTTGTATGGGATGAGCCTAAGACCTTTCACCATCTTGTTCACCCTCTTCTGGACACTTTTCAGTTAATGAATCCTTCCTGAAACATGAGGTCTAAAACTAAACGTAATATATCAAGGTACAATGAACTATCACTTCCTATTTTCAGGACTCTATGTGTCTTTTAGCATAGCTTAAGCTCACTTTACCTTTCTTATGATGTATTATTACCTCATTCCAACCTGGCAATCTACTGAAATTCCCAGGTCTATTACACAAACTGTTATCTAGCCATGCCTCCTACATCTTCTAACTGCAAAAATGATTTTTTTCAAAATACAGAGTAGCATTTTACATTTTTTAAAATAAATTTCATCTTACTCAAACTATTCTCTTCTAGCCTGTCAAGTTTTTTTTTATACTAACTTTGTCATTCCACAAGTTGGCTGGTCCTTCTAGTATTCTGTCATTGATAAGTTAGATACTCATTACATGTGGAAATAAGTTTATCCAAGTCACTAATAAGAACATTAAGCAGCATAGGGAGGGGATAGGGAGAAAAATCAAGGAAGGCTTTATAGATCACAAGATTCGAAAGACTCACAGAGATCATATAGTCCTAACTTCATTATAGATGAGGAAATAAAGTGCATTTGAGGTAGACCTTAAAGAATGAATAGCATTTCAATAAGTAGAGTTTGGAAAGGAGAGCAATTTAGGTATAGGGAATCATATGATCAAAGAAAGGTGATAAGGAATGAATGCACAAGATATACATACACATGAGGATTAGCAAATAGTTTGATTTGGGTGGCAGGTAGAGTAAATGAGGCAGATATGTGAGATAAAGTTGAAGAGGTAAGGTAGTCAGACTTATTGAGGGCTTCAAATATTAGGCTAAGGAGAGTTTGTACTCCAAGTAGGTCTAATGACAAAACACAGAATGACACCAGTTAGGAGGGAGAAGGTTTCTATATCAATTAGCAATAAATAATCAAATGGCTTCTGATGCCAAACCTTCCCATTTTTTCCACTGACTTTAAGCATAACAAAGTATTTATACCAAGCTAGAAATTTGATTTTACTTCTCTGATTTATTTCTGTTGTGGCACTATCATCCTTCCAGTTATCCAAGTTGGAAGTCTCAGAATCATCTTCAATTCTTTTCTCTCCCTCAGTGTCTATAATTCTAAGTAATTCTACACCTACAACATTTCTCACATTCATCTCCTTATTTCTACTCAATTGCCATTACCTGGGTCAGGCTCTCAATCACCTCTTACCTAGACTATATTGTAAAAGTCTCCTAACTGGTCCTACGGCCTCCAGTCACTCAATTCTCTTCCAATCCATCCTTTACACAATTGCCAAAATAATCTAAGGCACAGGACTGACCACGGCATTGTCTGACTCAAAAATAGTAACTCCTTAGACAGACATTTAAAGCCTTCCATAATCTGGTTCCAACCTACCTTCTGAACTTATTCCCCAAATTTGACATGTCCTTTCCTGCTGCTATCTATACATTCACACAAACCATCACCCATAACAGAAAACTACTTTTACCTCACTTCTCTCTTCATCTTCCTATAAAGCTCAAGTCAGGAATCACCTCTCAAGAGGCCTTCCTTGACCCCTATCTACCCTAGAACTGAAAATGTTCTTCCATATTGTCACAGGGTACTTTATTCAAACAGCTCTTTTGCCCTCCTAATATTTATGTTTATCTGTACACATATTTCATTCTCTTCCTCAGTAGAAAATAATCTCCTTGAGAGAAATAACTAAGGCATTACTTATCTTCACATTTCTGGAGCCTAGCACAGTGCCTTGTACTTAGTAAATATTCACCAAACTATAATCTATTTATTAACTTTAAAGGGTAGGAATGGTAGTGTGATATAGCAGAAAGACTATTCTAATAAAGGTCTCCCAACAACTCTAATCAACACTCAGTCAGGAGACCTTCATTTATGTCCAAGCTCTTCTAGTGACCCACCATGTAACCATGGGCAAGCCTCTTCACTATTTGGGCCCTGGTTTCTTCCTCTTTAAAATGAGGAAGTTGGGCAAATTAATTTCAAAGGTCATTTCCAATTATATATCTAACACTGTTTAAAGATCACTTCTAGCTTTGAGATTCCATAGAATTTTTTCAATTAAAATGATATGAAATAGAAAATTCACCTCCATTTTAATCACTTTTTAAAATTCACAGATAAGATGTACTAATAGTTCATTTTTTTAAAAAATAGGCATTGCTCCTGGACATGATAGTTTATAAATTTGTCTGTTATGGAGAATAAACAAACAACTTCAAAGAGAATGAATTGCTGCTGAATCGATGTCAGAAATTAAAGTTGATGCTTAAGGTAAAAGAAGCAGCATGGAGTAGCCTAAAGAAAGGTCAAGTGGTTTGGATTAATCTTAGCATAGATTTAACATCTTTTTAAAGAATTTTAGAACTAAAGGAGTCTTGAATAACATACTCATGGAATAATAGGATCACCATGAAGAGGGATTCCATGGCATCTCCAAAGAGACTGAATGAAAGAAAATTTATTAAGCGTTCACAATGTTCACGGATATAATGAGAAAAGCCAAACTGCTCTGACTGAGCTCACACTGTAATAGGAAGAACCAAATGATTTAGGAGGTTTTTGCTACAAGTCGGATAGAAGATGATATCAGTTCTTATGTAGAACCATAGGACAATGTCAAGTTGAGAAATTTCTTTTCTGGATCTTCATGATCTATGGCTGCTGAGTGAGTGGGGGGTTTTAACACCTGTATTTGTATGTTGAAAAGGATTGCAACCATGAACAATGGTTGTAGGGTCAGGATGAAAGTGCATATGCACCATTGTTCACCAGATTCTCCAGTTAAAAGGCCCTGCCAAAGATAAGAGAAGACTTCAGAGACCATTTAGGCCAAAATTTCACCTAATTTAGGCATCCATTCTATAGCACTCTGGACAGATGATCAACTAGCTTCTACTTGAACAATCCTAGGAACAGTAAACTCACTTTTAATAAGGAATCCTATGCCATTTGAGGGCAGTACGATCATAATGGGAAAGAGTATCTAATCCTACTTTACAAACAAGGAGGCTGTGATTTGCCCAAGGTGGCTCCGGGTAATACGCAGCAGCCCCAGGAGTTGAACCCCAGTTCCCTAATTCCAAATCTGGTGCTCTTTCCATAGCATACAAGGAGACTGAGAGCCAAGGAAGTCAAGTGGCTTGCCCAAAGTCACCCAGGAAATGCTAGAACCAGGATGAGAATTTAGGTTTGCTGATTCTTAATTCCAGGGTTTTTCTTACTACACTCAGATATTTTACTCTGTGAAGGTTTACAGCCATCGTTGCTGTTTTTTCTCTAATAAAGACAAGTTTTGTGACTTTATCATGAGAGGAGATTATACAATAACAAAAATGCCTTATCATTAAAGTAGGCTATACTCCAAGGAGTTCTCCCTACCTCTGTCAAAACCTGTGTTCTCACTTGTGTGCATAATCATTCCCATGAGTTGAAAATAAAAGAAAGTACAGGGATTGTTCTAGATTTTACTGGGAAATTAGTGCACTGCCAGATTAAGTTATTTTTTTTCAAGGGTACTTAGTAAGCCACAACTTAAAACCAGACAAGAGCAGCACAAGTAGGTCCTTTTTATCAATAGCAATATGTTTGCTTGGATAAGAACTCACAAAAGGCTAAGAGAAGATAAGCAACAAATCTCAACTAGTACTTGGTCTGTAAATTTTACTTTAAACCATACTTATGGAGGGAACCTTCATTTCCCACTAGGCTGTACTCCACTGGCCTTCTCAATCATGACAGAAACTTCTTCATTCTGAAAGATCGTATCTGCACTAGGACTCAGTAAGTACTCTCTGCTCCTTGAGTCTTTCTCCCTAACTGGAATCCGCCTCCCAGAACTGCCATTGAAGAAAAGCATCCAAACAGGATATTTCTTCATTTCCCATCAGGCTGCATTCCTCTGGACTTCATCATGCCTCCATACCATGTACCTTCTCCAACTACTCTTGCTTTTTTGGCTTCTTATTCTGTGTTGTCTTCTCCATTAGACTGTAAGCTCCTTGAGGCAGCTCAGAAGCATAGTGGATAGAGTGTTAGGCCTGGAGGTGGGAGAACTTGGGTTCAAATCAGACCTCAGACACAGGGCAAATCACTAAACCACAACTGCCTAGACCTTCTTGCTCTTCTACCTTGGGATATTTAGAATTGATTCTAAGACAAAAGGTGAGGGTTAAAAAAAATGTAAGCTCCTTGAGAGCAAGAACTTTCTTTTTGCTTTTATTTATACTCCTAGCATTTAGCAAAGTGCCTGGCACATAGTACCAGCTTAATAAAGGTTTGTTTGACTGACTGACTTCCAGTGAAGAAATTACATCTACCAATGCAGACCTACAACTACTGTACAAGGTATAATCTTAGAAGAAATGCCTAAATGACATGCCAGCATGTGTGATAAGCAGGCTTAAACACAAATCTTTTTGATTCCAAGACTGGCTCTCAATTTCCTTACCTTGCACATAGTAAGTACATGTTTGTTGAATTATTAAATACTTAAAATGCAAATATAATATAATAATTCATGTACATGTATATCCCTAATATTCTTATGTTAGAAGAAAGAAGTAATTATTGTGTCAGAACACAAAATAATGTTCATTAATTTCTGAAATTCTCATTCCTGTTTACTAAAGAATTCATTCAAACAACCTCAGCAATAGCAAAATGAAACTGGTATCTCCTAAAACTTCTTTCCTCCAGCAACTCATCCTAAAGTAGTTAGTTATCTGCCACAGTCATAAGCTAGTTTGAGGATGACTTGCAATATAATACTTATACATAGTATTTCCTCTATTTTTCTATTTAAAAATCACGGGGAGAAAAAAGGGTCAGACAACTTCTTTAGCCCCAAGTCACACTTCTTTACAGGACTAGTCAATGAGATACTGATAGCCTGTACCCTTAGCCCAGGGAAGGTAAGAAAGAAATAAGATAAAGAGTAAGAGGCAACTGGAAAAGTATATGGAAGTCTCCAGCTTTTTTTTTTAGTAGAAAACCCAACTCGATTTTAGGCTAGGCAAAGGTACCCAGGGAGTTCAATAGCAGGGTCAGGGGTACTCATTGAATGAGACTGAACAAAGGTGGGCAAGGGGCCATGCCAGTTTCCCAGTACTCAGAAACAGATAGTCTTACATACTCCATATACAATCTCCAAACAGATAAACTAAATGCTAAACTTTTTTTTAGAAAGGAAACCAGCTAAACGTAATTTTCACCTCATATCTGTAAATTAGCAGGCATTAAAAAATGAAAATCATCAATGGTGGAGATGTTGTAGGAAGGCAAGCATATGAATTCTCCTTTAGTAGAATTGTAAATTGATTCAGATATTCTAGAAAACTACTTGGAATGATATTAGAAAAGTCATGAAACTATTCATACCCTTTGACCTAGTGATCCTTCAACTAGATATATACCTCAAGTAAGTTAAAGTTGGATGAAAGTTTAATATATAACAAGATATTAATAACAGCACTTTTTGTGGTATCAAAAAACTAAAGAAAACAAAAACTAAAAAACCCCTAAAAACAAAAGTGAG
This sequence comes from Gracilinanus agilis, assembly GCF_016433145.1. Lineage (NCBI taxonomy): Eukaryota > Metazoa > Chordata > Mammalia > Didelphimorphia > Didelphidae > Gracilinanus > Gracilinanus agilis. Next base: position 324,187,111 of record NC_058131.1, on the reverse strand, counting down.
TGCCTAAAAATTAAGGAATGGCTGAACAAACTGTAGCATAAGAATATAATGGAATGATTGCTCTTTGAGAAATGACCAATATGATGAATCTATAAAAACATTTGATAAGAGCTATGCGAATTCAGGCAGAAAAAGTAAAACAGAACCAGGAGACAATATCCAAAACTATAATAAAGTAAATAACAAAATAAAAGGAAGCCACGCTCAGATTAAATGTAATATCTAAGCTTGCTCCTAGAGAACAATGACATAATACACTTTCCTCTTCTCCACAGAAAAGCAGTAGACTACACAGATAGAATGTTATGTATGTTGTCAGATAGAATCACAATACTATTTTCTTAGCCATTTTTCATTTTTTCAAGAGAGAATTCAATAGGGGATTGGGGAAGGGAACAACAACAAATAACAGTGGTATTTTTTAAAGAGTATCAATGAAAAAAATAGGCTTTAGTCCTAAAAAAAAAAAAAAAAGTTGTTTGCTTTTAAGGGTCAATGAAGTATCAAAATATGTTTGGTAAAAGGAGTTTAAGGGTGGGGAACAGGGTATGAGTATAAAAGGGAAGTTTTTTTTTTTGAGTATAAAAGGGAACATACTGCCACCAAACTGAACTGAGGCAACACAATAAAAATAAAATAGCAAGTTAAGAACAAAGAAATTCCTGAACTAGGATATTTCATTCCCAAGAAATAATAAGGTTTTGCATGAAGTCACCTATGTCCTAGGCATTAACAAGAAGTAGGAAGACCACTGGGGATTTAAGAGTAAGAAGATCAGGGTTCAAATCCAAGCTTTACTATCTGCATGACCTTGGGCAAGTAATTTAACTTCTCTGAATTAACCCCTGCTTCAACATTAATAAATACAGTAACAAAATATAGTTCCAATTATAAGGTACTGGCTTTAACTTTTATACTACCCCCAAAGTACATGATTTTAATATTTAAAAAATAAACATAACAAACTGTAAAAGCCTTGTCTGCCTTTAGAATGTAAAGCACACAGGCAAGATGCTACATGGCAGTGATGGCAAACCTTTTAGAGACTGAGTACCCAAACTGCACCCTCACACCAAATGTGAGCCCCCACCCCCTTAACCCAGACAGGAGAGGGAGGAAGCATTCCCATTGGGCTCCTTGGCAGAGGGGCAAGTGAAGTGAAAAATGTCCTCAGGCATGTGCCAAGAGGTTCGCCATATATCCAGTAGAGTGGATCAATCAATATTACATGGTTATCCAGGTAAGCTCATTTCCAAATTGCTTAGTTTATTTTTAAACAAGAAATTTTATAATTTAAACAACGGGAGTACTTTTTACCATTTTAACTTAAACATTTTCTGTATGTGATTTCATATCCACCTAATAATAAGAATAGCCTCCAACATACATAGAAGTAATGAGTCAACTTATAGTCAGATTTTTTTTTTTAACTCTGTTAGGAAAGCACTTTCTTAATTCTTCCCCTAAAATATACTCAAGGGGGCAGCTGGGAGGCTCAGTAGATTGAGAGTCAGGCTTAGAGATGGGAGGTCCTAGGTTCAAATCTGGCCTCAGACACTTCCTAGCTGTGTGATCCTGGGCAAGTCACTTGACCCCCACTGCCTACTCTTACCACTCTTCTGCCTTGGAGCCAATACACAGTATCGATTCCAAGATGAAAGAAAGGGTTTAAAAAAAAAAAAAGAAATTAGGTGACCACTGAAGAGATTTGTATTCAGATAAATGTTGGACTCCTGAGGTTCCTTCCAACTCTAAGATCCTATGATTCATTCTACAAATATTTAATAAGACAAAAGGTGTGTGTAGAACACTGTGTTAGGTGTTGAGGGAGCAACAAAGTTTAAATAAACATGGTTCTTGTTCTCATGGAGCTTACAGTCCAAGAAGCAGGGAAGGTACAAACACAGTCATAAAATATTACCCAATGAACACTGTTTGAGACTGTCTCTATTTTGCCCATGTTGGAAGTTTACCAGCCAATTATTGCCTTTATAACCAGTGCACCCCTCTTACATAGCTTGGGGGGCCCCTGGCTTCCACAAGGTTTACCACATTGGTGCCAGCCTTTGCAGACGTTTGATAATCATTAACCCTTTGACAGATCTTAACTCCTTAATTCAATCAATCCACCAGCCTCAGCCTCCCTCAGTAGCAGGGCTTATAGGTGTGTAAGACAATGGGCACAATAAGCACATTAGAGGTGCAAAACAAAATTATATGAGTCCTGAACAAGAAATTAATTGTTTACTGAGCAATCAGGGAATTCACTAGTCAAAGTAAGGAAGGAAGACATTTTAGGCATAGAAAACAGCATGAACAAAGCTCATTTGGGAGTTTCAACTTTACTTAGTAGGCAATCATGAACTATTAAAAACTTCTGACTTAAATAGTGACATAACTAGATCTATGCCTAAGAAAAATGTATTCTGTATTACTGTGCTGAAAGGAATAATGAACTGGAGGAATTCCATGTGAACTGGAAAGACTTCCAGGAATTGATGTAGATCAAAAGGAGCAGAACATTATACACAGAGACTGATACATTATGGCACAATCAAATGCAATAGACTTATCTACTAGCAGCAATGCAATGACCCAGGACAGTCCAGAAGAACTTATGAGAAATAATGCTATCCACATCCAGAGAAACAACTGTGTAAACAGAAATGCAGAAGAAAAACGTATGATCAACTATGTTGGATATGATTAGGGTTTTGATGTTAAAAGATCACTCTACTGAAAATATGAATAACATGGAAGTAGGTTTTGAACAGTAATATATGTATAATCCAGTGGAACTGCTTGTTAGCTTTGGGAGGGGGGAGAAAAGGGCAGGGCAGAATCATAAATCATGTAACCATAGAAAATTTTTCTAAATAAAAAAAGGGAAAAAGTGTATTCTGGGAACAGTATTCAGGTAGGGTAGTGGGGGTGAAGAGCAGAGAAGGAGTTAAAGGGAGAAGAGGAAAAGGCAGAAGATAGAGAAAAGGAATGAAGAGTTTTAATAGTACATGTGGGTGATAATAAGGGTCTACAATAGGATGGCTGGAGTAAAAACAGAAAGAAGGGAAATTCAAGAGATATTTCAAACTTGACAGGTCTTATAACTGCTTGGATATGAGAATAAGGGAGAGAGAAGAGATATTACCAAAGTTATTAACATAGAAGACAGAAATAGGTTTAGTAGGGAAAGATAAGAAGACATTAGAAGAGAAAATTATAGAACTAGAAACTAGAAAGACCCAGAAATCATCCAGTTCAACTATCAACAGATGAAGAAACCAAAACCAAAAAATACTTAATGTGCCCAAGGTCACATAGCTAGTTAAGAGCAGAGGTAGGACCAGAACCCTAGTATTCTGGATGCCTACTCTAGCCTTCTTTCTACTACATCATGCTTTCTACTACATCTCAGCAACATGTATGGTCTAATAAGGGGTAGTTAATATTTGCCTAATAAAAGGTATTAATTACCCACAAACTGAATATATTCAAGACCAAAAAACATTCAGCTTTCCATGTTCAACGCTTTAGAACCTTTCACTTTTCTAGAAAAATATTCTTGAAAGAATGAGATATAAAAAATAGTATATTATCAGTTAGAGAGAATAATTTGCTACCTTAAATGAAGGAAAATATATAGAATTAGACAAAAATGGGGGGAAAAGGGAAAAGATAGATCTAAAGTAGGAATGAGTTAGAAGGGAAGACAAGATATAGACAGAAGCATAAGAAAAAGAATATGGAAAAAGATTTCACTTCTTACTTCAGTTTGGCTTGTGGCTTTTGAATCAAATTAACCCTATGCATTATTGATACTACACCATATGCATAGTGATAAGAAAAATCATTCATTTTGGAAACTTTTTTTTCCACTGTAATTCTAATAAACTACTGCATGCCATCCTATATTCTTTATCTTTTCTATTTTAAAAAACTCTATCTAAAGTGGTCAGAGCAATAGAAGCAATTAGCCCAAGTAAGAAAAAGAAAAATCAAAAGCTGCAGTTGAAAAAGATCAAGTCACTACAGCAAAGGAGCATATCTATAAAACTATATTTTATATGTAAAAAATATAATAATTCAGGATCGACAAAAAAAAATTTTTGTTTCGTAGATAAACAAAAGGTTAATGGCAATGAAACAGACTCGAGGAATGCTAAAGCTGGAAGGAAATTTAGAATAGAGAATGCTAGAATACATAAAAAAGAGAGATATTAAAGGATCAGGGATTAGAAAGGAGACGGTCCATGATTCAAGGACTATTTTACCTTTATTCTTTTCATTCTCAGCTCCTAGCATAGAATTGTGTATAAAAATGTGTGCTGAATTTTGAATTAAAGGTAGTCTAATCCTTCCATTTGATAAAAGAGAAAATGAGATCCAGAAATGGTGATATGCACATGAATAAAAGTTTATAATATGTTAAAAAAATGATATTAACTGGTATTCCTATTTTCAGGTAAGATTTTATGATTTTATTTTAATTCTACCTCTGTTAAAACTAGTCAGTACAAAATTTACTAACAGCAAGTTCTGCAATAGATAGAGCATGTAGATCAGTAAAATAGACAAAATGATATCTTCCTTTCCTTTTTTACTAAGGTGCCAGGAGATGAGTTAATAGCTATGACAGATTCTGAGATTAAATTAGTAAGCATTTTATTTCTACTAATCTTAAGGAAAATCAAGGCTAAAGGCCTAGTTATAGTCTTCCTGTATATTTGTAGTACATTGTGGACTACCCACAAAACCTCTTCGGGACATGATTCGTCAAACTTAAGACTGTAGCTTCTTAAGGCTACTTATACTACTCTTATATCCGGTCAGGAGATTGAAGTATTTCAAGAGTTGTGTACACCTGTGCAAGTGATAGGACAAAGAAAATAGCTATGAAAGGACACAGAACCTAACCCTGAGTAAGGGTAAAACAAATGATATTTTCACTCATCACAGATCACAATAAAAGGATAACCAAAAATAGCCATGCATTTGTTCAGCATTAAGATCTACAAAATATCCCCAAACAGAAAGGAATTGGTAGGAGTAATTATTTCATAGAGGGTCTAAAGTTGAAAAACACTAGAGATTTAAAAGATTAAATTCTAAGAGTCACTATTGTTTTTCATACAAATTTTCTACTCTTTTGCATATAGCAATTTGTTTACATGAGAACTGGCAGGGACCTTAGAAGACAGAATGCTCTTTATCTCTTTGTTTCCTAGAGCCTTAATGTATTTAAGTTATTAAAAGCTGATGACCTCTTCTAAAGCTCAGCCACAGTGAGACTCAAAAGCAAAGTTGCAGGGAATTTTTGGATAAAAGTGGCCTTTCTAGCTGAGGTAAAAGGACCTGCATTTTTAGATCTTTTCTTTCACTATCCGAATGTTTCTGTCATACTATGCTCATATGACACTATTTGGCCTAGGTTTCCAAACTCCTAAAGTCTAATCCCAGCTAAGACACTGATTCCTTTCTTTGTAACTCAAGTCACAGATAAACAATTTTAATGACTTTGGTCTAAATCATGGTCTGCAAATAATCTTGGAACTATAGTACTTGAAGGGACTTTGACAGCTTACTACTTTCTAACCTGCATTTCTATTCCTCCTAAATTCATATTGTTTTTATCTATGAAGTCAAGCTGCTCTAAGAGAACAAAATAACCTGTTCTGACTTGCCCTCAGATTTCTGTCTATAGAAAAATCTCCCATGTTCACAGAATTCAAGCATTCTTAATTGCATCAGTATCTTCTTGCTCTGACCTGGATGGTACCCTAGTGATTATTATTGTCCTCTAGTATCAAAGCCTCCTACTTCCCCTTCTCAAATGTACAAACTAGTCTGATGTTTTGCTCTGGTAGGAGGGGAATGGTGTCTGCTGGATGGGCAATTAGATTCAGTTTGCAGAGAAGTGTCCCAGAAAATAAAAAGGAGGCCGTCATTGAGGAGCTATAGACTTAGGAAAGAGAGTCTCATTGATACAAGTGGAGCCTTAAAACCTTACCTAGGGACAGTTTTGTAAAAATATTACCAATGGCACTGAGCCCCAGCAAGAATAAATACCAGCCTTCGCCATCTTCCCAGAACCCAGGGAAACAAACATTGCAACTCAAACTATCTTCCTTGAGTTGAATCAAAGATTTCTCTTCAAGCAAGGGCAGGCAACTGTTGTCCTATTAGAAGCAGACCACTAAGCAATCTCTGGTTTTCTACCTAGGAAAAGTCAGTACCTGATTAGATTATTTTCTAGTTGAAACTAAGTCAGTTAATCAGATTCAAGTTTTTTTCCCCATTAAAAGTTAATTACATGTACATATTCAAGCATGAATTACACAGAAATTCAGTCTCTAAAGCAGAGGAAGGCTACTAGAGATTTGTGATGTGTAATTTAGGTAACTTCATGACCTGTAATGGTCATGCTATATCCAAAAACTTTGTAATTTTTTTAATGGCTTGATTAAAATGAATTCTTCTTTGGAATTTCAAATCTTGGGTCTTCATTTATCCACTAATAGTTTATATATTTTACAGAGTACTTTACTAGAAAATATTTTCACAAGTGTAATAGAAAGAGAACTAAACTGAGAAGCTACTAGGGTTCACATTTTAACTATATTATTTACTTTAATCTCTCTCTGGGCCTCAAATTCTTCATCTGTAAAATGGGGGTATTGAATTCAATGATAAAGGTAGATCAGCTTTAAATACTATAATAATAAACTTATTATACCATAGTGTATAAAGCACAGAATTTGGAGTAAAAAAGACCTGAGTTCAAATCCTTATGAGAATACTTACTAGTTCTAGGTCCCTAGGCAAATCACTTAACTAACCTCTTTTAGTCTCACTCTCCTACAGGGAGGATTAAATGATATTGCATATATAAGATGTTTTGCAAACCTTAAAACCCCATATAAATGTTAACTGTTAGGTAGTTCAAGAATAAGTGTCCCCTTTTGTAACAGAGGAAACAAAGGTTCAGAAAAAGCAAATTGACTTGTCCACTATTAAACAGTAATTGACAGAATCTAGCTTGGAACAGGTACTTCTGAGACCAAAATGTTTAGATTTGGTAGCTGATAACAGTTAAGGCATTTTATTTATGTAGTGCTTTATAGTTAGTTGCAAGGTGCTTTCCAAGCCTAGTGATCTGAATTCTACTAATGGAGAAGTGTTAAATCAATCAGGTTTTTCAGATGAATATCAATTCATACATACCCAGGATCAAAGTTGGCCCATTTACACAAAAATGTCATCCATCTCTAAGAACTTTGAAATTCAAAAGAACAAACTATCCACACAAACTTAAGCTTCTTTATAATTTTCCCTTTTTGAGTATAGCAAACTGGAAGAGGAAAATCATTCTCAATCATGAATAAAAATTTATAATCCTTTTTAGATTAATGCCCCCCCAAATATAAAACAAGACCCTTTATCCTGCCATATGCCACTTATAAACACTGATTAAAAAAACCTCATAAAAGGAAAAAGTATGAACACAAACCGGTTTCTACAGAAAACCAGAGTCCAAGAACTAGGACAGAGAACCATTACTATGACTGTAGCTTTCAAAAGGGTCCTAACTACCAAAGAAAAGAATTGTACAGCTGCACTAGCAGTTAAGAGGTTCAGAAAAGTCTTGCTTAAAGTGATCTTGGACAATAATTTTAGTCTAAACAATAACTTTAGAAATTTAGACAATTTCAGTCTCACCTTTGGACCTAAAGCACCAATTCGATTCTTGATTTCAGATCCCACTTCTGAAACTCACTACTTGCATGGACCTTGGGCAAATCCTTAACTTTCCTGTGCCTCAGTGTCATCGTCTGTAACTTAAGGGGGATGGCCTAAATGATAATACCTTTCAGATTTCAATCTATGATGCTATGATCTTAAAATATGTCTTAAAGATTTCTAGAATATCTACTTTAGCTATCATAAGAAAATCTATTTTAAAATGTGGTCATGGGGGGCAGCTGGGTAGCTCAGTGGATTGAGAGCCAGGCCTAGAGAGGGGAGGTCCTAGGTTCAAATCTGGCCTCAGACACTTCCCAGCTGTGTGACCCTGGGCAAGTCATTTGACCCCCACTGCCTACGCCTAGGAGCCAATACACAGTATTGATTCCAAGAAGGAAAGTAAGGGTTTAAACAAAAAAACAAAAACAAAAAAACACAAAAAACGTGGTCTCAGAAAATTGGTGATATATGTAAATCACTTTACAAATGCAGAACTAAAAATATGAACTACTATTATCAATAACAAAATCTAAACAACCAAGTTTTTAGAAAAATGTGGATTCCTGCTTAGATTTCCAATAAGCCAAATGGCAAATTAGATAAACATGTGGTTGGATAGGCAAGTGGGAGGAAAAGAAAGAATGTAAAATATTTTTAACCTATTTTTTAAAAGTGTGTTTAGGGGCAGCTGGGTAGCTCAGTGGATTGAGAGCCAGGCCTAGAAAGGGGAGATCCTAGGTTCAAATGTGGCCTCAGACAATTCCCAGCGGTGTGACCCTGGGCAAGTCACTTAACCCCCATTGTCTAGCCTTTACCACTCTTCTGCCTTGGAGCCAATACACAGTATTGACTCCAAGATGGAAGGTAAGGGTTTAAAAAAAAAAAAAGTGTGTTCAACTTAGATACTGTACTGTAATTTCCCCTATAATCAGCACACCTATCCCACGAGATAGCCATGTCAATTGTCAACCTGGATCCCCATAGTTTTTATTCTGTGGAAGGTCTCTACCCTGTTTGTAAATGAGATTCTCGGTGTTTTTTCCACCTGTCACAAGCAGATCCAAAGTTTAGATAAACAAAAAGAGGAATAAGCAAGCTGAGGGCTTTGAAAGTCCTGAATACACAACTTTTCACCAATGGGGCAAAGGGGTCTTCTATAATCATTTCTCTTTCTAGAAAAGAGACAGCCCTAACTCAGCCAAGACTCATGAACCAAAAGTTTGTCCGGATTCAGCGTCTGAAACAAAAGCGTATGAACTACCGATAGGAATAAATGTCCTGGATCGTTCACGTCCTCACCAAGGAGTGAGTGGCCCAGAAAGAACAAAACTATTCCCTAGGCCCTCGAGTTTCCAAATCATTACCACCTTAAAAAGCCCTTAGGGCAATCGATAATAAATGTCCCTTAAAAAAAAACAAACCAACCAAGACCTTTTACCACGGCCAAAAGATGTTACTTCTTTATGGTCCTCCTACATCATCTCTTTTTTTTTGAGGGACTGGAAAAAATATGGGGAGGATTGGGGGGATCATCTTCTCCCTGTTTTCCCTGAGGCCGTTAGGAGTGGGGTTGAAGGCAACCCCCAGATAATCTCGGGGTGAAGGGCCGAGGGGAGCTCCGAAACAGCTTCGGAGAGGGTACCTGGGTAAAAATGTGGGGTGACACCTGACTTAGCCAGAGCTGGGAGGCCAGGAGCTTCCTCCCCCACAGAGGGGGAGGGGGAGAGGAGGGAAGGGTGGAGTAGGGTGGGGCGGGGCGGCTACTCACCTCTGGGCGTGGGGCTGGCTTGATTTCCCAGCTGGTCCGCAGGTGGGGTGGGCGAGGGGTCGCTCCAGAGCACAGACGGGGTCAAGGTCAGGGTCGCTGTGGGGGTCGCAGCCACGGTCGGGGTCGTCGTAGTCAGAATCAAAGTCTCAGTCGGGGTCAAGACCTGAGGGGCTCTGGCCAGGGTGCTGCTGGAGCCCGTGGGGACGGCCTCTGTCCTACTAGGCGTGGGCTCCGGCTCCAGCTCGGGGGTCCCCTCTGCCGCGGGGCTGACTGCGGAGCTAACTGGAATGGGGGCGTGACTGACCGGCTCCTCCACCTGCTCCGCAGCACCCGGGTCCTGGTCACCGTCACCGCCGGCGTCTGCGGCTCGGGAGGGGGGAGCTGAGGGGGCGCGGTCCCGTCCGCCCGCAGCGGTCGGGACTGTCCCGGCGGCAAAGGCGGCAGGGGAGGCGGAGGCTGAGGCGGGGACCGAGGCGGCGACGGCGGCCACGCAGCAGCAGAGCAGGGCGATGCCCCCCAGGATGGGCAGGCTCCTCATGGCGCGCGCGGCAGCGGCGGCCCCGGCCGGTCATTCATTCAGTCAGGCGGTCACTCGCGCGCTCGCGCTGGAGTTAAGCGCGGCGTCCGGCCCCGAGCCCAGCCGAGACGACTCCAGGCGAGAGACCGGAATGGAGAAGGAGACGAAGACGCCGCCACCCGCAGCCGCACCATCCCTGCCTCCCGCCCTCCGCCTCCTTCTGACAGGCGGCCGGCCGGGCCGGCGGGCGGGCGGGCCCGGGAGGAGGACGACGTAACGGACGGCTCCGCCCCCTCCACGGAATCGACGACCTCTCTCGACCAACCCTGAGCCACTCCAGTCCACGTGACGACGCTGCTTCCCGACCTCTTTGTGCCGGGACGACCAATCAAAGGAGACCGGGAGCGGGGGGAGAAGAAGGGGGAGAGCGTCGGGAAGGGGGAGGGAGGCGCGAGCTCGAGCTCTAGCATCCTCGGCCAGCGGTGGTTGCGGCTGCATTGTTCGCTGAGCGAGGCGAGCGAGCTAGCGGGGCGCGAGCTCCCTCCCTTTCTGCCGGGTGTACGGGCTGCAAACAAAGGATGCACCCCCAAGTCCGTTCTTTTCTAACCCCTGGTGCAGGCAGTGTATTATAATGTCCCTTGTTCCTTTAAACTAGCCAGCCTGGCCTAACCTAGGGACTGTCAAGTGTTTTTCTCTTCCCACACACACCCCCTTTCGTTATTCCACGCTGAAACAATGGGGTGGGGGGTGGGGAGCGCTGGGTCAGCAGCCCCAGCTGCTGTTTGCCTCCCAAAGGGCGGTCGTTCGATCCCTGCAGTATCCCCGAACACACTAGCAGCTCGAGGAAGCAGAGAATATACCAAAGGCAAGAGATGGAAATGCAGCCACTTCTGGGGAGGCAAGGCATGTCCCAGTTTTGGATGGATGGGAGCTCAAAGCCCTGGCTAATTTCATTAAACCAAAAGCAGTTATCAAATGACCCAGGGAATTAACCACCTCAAAATGATAAAACCACAATTCCGTTTTCAAGCTATTTATATAGTGTTTTTCTCACAACAACCTTAGGAGATAGTACAAGTATGATTATCATCCCTATTTAGCAGATGAGGAAACTGAGGCTCAAAGAAGTGTAAGGGCTTGTTCAAAGCCACATAGCTAGAATCGTAGCAGGATTTGAATCCAGGCTTCATTCCATTGCTCTTTCTTGTATCCTACCGTGCCTTGCAAATAATACCAGGTTTTCTAGGAGGGGTCAAGTCCTTTGAACTCATTAAAGGAAGAGCCCTGGATTTGGAATCAAAGAACCAGGATTCCAGGCTCTGCATTTAGTATCTGTATTTCAATGTATCAAAGTATCAGTATTCTAGTATTTCAATGGACCTCAGTTTCCTCTTATGTAAAATAAGAAAGCTGACCTAGATGATTTCCAAGGTTCCTTTCAAGTCTAAATCCCATCATCCTATGAAATGCTTGAAGAGGCATTCTGGCCAGGAGGTCTATTCTCAACCCAAAGTCCCTACCCCCACCCCCCCACTCCATTTTAGTTATACCATAGATAGAACCGGGGCAGCTGGGTGGCTCAGTGGATTGAGAGCCAGGCCTAGAGACTGGAGGTCCTAGGTTCAAGTCCAGCCTCGGACATTTCCAGCTGTGTGACCTTGGGCAAGTCACTTGACCCCTATCGCCCACCCTTACCACTCCTGGGCTAAGGACGGTCCCTAGCCCGGATGAAAAAGGAGGAGGGTTGGGTGTGGGGCTAGCAACCCCACCCTGTAAAAACTACATCTGCTAAAGAAACTGCAACCTAAAGTAGGGGCAGCTGGGCTAGCTCAGTGGATTGAGAGCCAGGCCTAGAGACGAAAGGTCCTAGGTTCAAATCCGGGCTCAGACACTTCCCAGCTGGGTGACCCTGAGCTACCCATTGCCTACTGGTTGTGGCCCTATGCTCCTAGAATGGAGTCCCAGGATTAAAAAAAAAAAAAAAAATAGAACCTGGTGATATCAATTCCCTGTTCCTAATATTCAGAAGTTCAGAAGCCCCTGCTCTCCAGTCATAGTGCATATATAAAGGGATAAAGGAGAAAAAGAGTTATTTTACCCCCTTAAGACCTGCCTTCATATTCCAATGAGAATTTTTTTTTAATTTTAAGAAAGAAGACTCTCCTTTGAGGCTGTGTTCTGTGTCCAGGACAAATCCCATGCCTATTTTGCTTCATGTAGCTAACAATATAGAATGGAAAATATAAATGATATACTAGAAGTTGGGAGACCCAGGTTCTAATCTTGACTGCCAGGAACTGCATGATACAAGTCACTCCCCTTCTCTGGTCTTCAGTTCTTTCTTCTGTAAAAGAAAAGGATTGGATGAGATAATCTCTAAGAGACCTTATAGCTCTTAACAATCTATAAACCATTCATGCTCTACTGCCTAACTTCACCTAATAGTATTATATGTATTTAATAATAAAGATGTTTGAGGTGTTCCAATTGTAAAAGCTCATGACATCTGGGCTCTCCTGGCTCCACCACTCACTCAGTCTGTGACCTTGGGCACATCAATTCATCACTTTTGTGAAATGTTTCCCAATTAGTTAAATGGAACCAACATCTCCATCTTCTTTACAGACTTATTGTCTGGATAAATTAGATCATATCTGTGGCAGGTGCTGAGCTCTTGTAAGAAGGGCAGAATAGCATCTCTACATGTTTCCATTCAAAACCAAAGCCTATCGGGGCAGCTGGGTAGCTCAGTGGAGTGAGAGTCAGGCCTAGAGACAGGAGGTCCTAGGTTCAAACCCGGCCTCAGCCACTTCCCAGCTGTGTGACCCTGGGCAAGTCACTTGACCCCCATTGCCCACCCTTACCAATCTTCCACCTATGAGACAATACACCGAAGTACAAGGGTTTAAAAAAAAAAAAAAAGTAAAAAAAAAAACCAAAGCCTATCTTCAGAAGAAAAAAAATAAAATTTCTCATAAGGTGTTGCTTTACTTTATTTTTTGAGGCTTAATCATTTCATTAGTTCATTTAACATTTACTGGATATCTACTGTGCAGCATATCACCAGTCATACTAGATCTTGTGCAATATACAGAGCTGAATGAGCTAATGGCCTCTGCCTTCATGGAACTTTCAGTTCAGTAAGAGATGAAACATATTAAATAATTATACAAAGTAGAATCTAATAAATAGAAGAAAGGAATCAAGTTAAGAAGTGTTTATTAAGCACTTACTATATGCCAGGCATTGTTCTAAGTGCCAAAGATACAAATACAAGCAAAAAGACAGTTTCTACCCTAGGCTCCAGGAGTTTGTATTCTAATGGAGAAAGTCAACACATAAAGGAGCAGGTGGGGCATGGTGGTAAAGTATAGATATTTAGAAGTAGAGCTGGGAGAGAAATGAAGGATAGCTAACCTGGACCCTTTCTCAAAATAGGGATTCTGGGAAGAGCTCATCAATTGGAGGAGTTCATTCAAGAGGGATATTCCAATGTTAGAAGACCACCAAGTATGAGGGAACTTTCAGAGTGAGAAGGCAGCTGAGGTATGGTGGTGAAGTAGAAAGTCCTGTGAGAATTTGCCAATCTTTGGTAGGAACAATGAAAGTAGGCTGGAATACATTATCATTGGAACTAGACCTTGAAGGAAGGGGTAGAATTTCAACCCACATAGATGCAGAGGGAGAGCATTCTAAATGCAAAGGGCAATAAGAGCATAAGATATTGAAAAATGAAAACCCTTATCTTTTCTCTTAGAACTATTATTGAATATTGGTAGTGTTGTAAGGTTTATTTAGTAATTTATTTAGCAATAGTGTTGGACCTAGCAGGAAGAGCTAGAGGATTCCAAGATGGAATGAAGGAGCAGGAAGTGGGCTTGTGCTCTGGGAGAGACTCCATTAATGGTGGGCACAAACTGTTGCTAGCCCTGGGAGATCTCAGAGTTAAGGAAACCCGGCATCAAGATTCCCTGGGATCCTGAGTGGTGGAGGCTTTCAACAAGTGGACAAGACCTGCAGAGCTGCACCAAGTGGAGAAGGAGTTTGGAATCTGGTGGACAGCATCTCAAGCTCATTCTCTCTACCTGGGTACCTTGGATCACCTTGGCTCTTGGCATCCTGTGATCATCTTTGGGTTACTGTGAGAACCCCCAAAGCCACCCTCAGGCCCTTTAGCTGTGCTGGCCAAACTTGGCTGGACCCAGGTTTGAAGCAGCCTTCTCAGTGACTCCAGTACTGTTCCTTTGGGCCCTGCCTGGCTTAGGTCAATTGAATTAGAATAGTCAAGTCCTCCCCTTGCCCCAGTGGTTTGCCCTTTAGGTTTTCAAGTGTAGAATTCCTTATCCCATCTTTTATTTAGTTACTCTTAATTAAACTGTTAAAACCTTTACCTTTGCCTGCTGGTTCCATAGACCCTGGCCTAGGGTGAGCTGGGTGACAGTTGGGGCCAACTGCCATTCTTGACAGTTACCAGCTTAGCAGTGAACCCTGGTCTCCCTATCCTGGTTGGCCCTGTCTCTCCTTCAACCCAGTGTGTGTACCCACAAACCATTTAGGTCACATTTTAACATCCCTGGTGCCCCATCTTTTACAGTTGTAAGAGCTAGGCAATTGGGGTTAAGTAACATGTCCAGGATTTGAACCCGGAACCCTCCTATCTCCAGGCCTGGCTCTCTATCCTCTGAGCCACTAGCTGCCCCATCATAATAAGATGCTGAATAGAAATGGGGAAAAGTGAGAAGTAGTAAGGAATAATAAAAAGAGCACTGAATTTTGAGTCAAAAGACCTAGATTCCATTCCTGGTTTTCTGCCTGTGTGATTTTGAGCTAGTTATTTCATTTTGAGAGGTCTCAATTTTCTCATTTGTAAACTGAGGGGTTAGGGAAAAAAATCATCTCAAAAGTCCTACCTACCTCTAAAATTTCTATGACCTCTGGCCCTGTTTGTGTTCCAGAAACAACAAACAGTCTACTTGGTACAAGCATGAAGCCATTGGGATTATCGCAGTATCTGCTTTGCTTTCAGCCTGGCTTCAGAAGCCATCATTGAATCAAATGACCCTTATGGAGAAAGGCTCCACCATTCCCAGCACTGTCTCCAACCACAGACTATGTCCCAGATGTACAGCCAAAGTCCTGGGAATATCAGCACCCTATTTCCCAGCTCTCTAGCCAAAGACACTAACTTCTTATCACTGGAGGCCATGAAGCTATCGAATGGTTCAACATCAGAAACAGATATGGTTTTACCAATTGAAATGACATTAAGAAGATGCTAAATCACCATTTGTTTTGCTGCTGCACCTTAAGGACCATAATGCCTTTCCAACTATTTGCAAATGGAAACCTTTTATATATTTTTTTCTCCCCTAATTAGCAAGTAGATTTTCAATTTTCCATTTTCATCCCCAGCACTTAGTACATGGTAAGCCCTTAATAAATACTTTTTCATTGATTCATTCATTTGGTAGTATCATTAAAGGATTTTCAGCAAAGAAGTTATGAAGGGTAATATATAGAATTATTAATCTGATGGTGATATATAAGATGCATTGAGGTAAGAAGAGGCCACTTTAATGGTCAAGGTAAAGGTAATGAGAAACCAGCCTGGGGTGGTGGCAGCGGGAATGGAAAGAAGCTAATTATTATGTGTTAGTATAAGACAGACCATGAGCCCTGGAGGTACATGTCAGCACAGGAAAGTTTTGGCTGAGCCTATTCCCTACTGAAATATAAGCCATGTGAAATTAAATCATAGTATGAAGTTGAACATATAAAGCAACTAAGTAATGACCCAATTCTATTATAAATACTAGCTCCTATTCATATAGTGCTTGATGGTTTACAAAGTTCTTTCCTCATATCAGCCCTATGATGTAGGTTCTATGAGTTTTATTGTTCCCATTTTATAGGTTCAGACACTAAGGTTCAGAGATGTAAAATGTCCCTCAAAATATAATGACCCCATGTGATAAAAAGCCTGATGTAAGAGTTAGCAAGGTGGGCATTAATCACATCATCCAGGACCAGAATTATAGCATAAAAGAGTCTTGCTATACTTATGAAATTAAAAATAAATTTAGTACATAAAGAGTACTAATGACTTTAATGAATACAGACACATATAGAGCTCTTCTTTTAAGTGATTTGCCTCAATAAAGTGAAGTGTACAAAGCCAAAATTCACGAATTGAGACTTATTCTTCACTTCTTTAGTTTTCAGGTAGTCAGTAGTTATCATCATCATCTTCATATTATCCTGAAAATAAAATGTCATATATGTGTCATACTTTTCACACCACTTTCCTCAAAACATATGCCCCAGTGCAGTGCTAGGGACTGAGTGAAAGATATGTAAATTAGGAGGCAAAGCTCCTGCCCTCAAAGAAAAAAGAAAGGGAGCAAGCATTTATTAAACACCTGTTATGTGCCAGGTATTGTGCTAAGTACTTTAAAAATAATTTTTCATTTGATTTTTCACAACTCTGGGAGGTGCTATTATAATCCCCATTTTACAGTTAAGGAAACTGAGGCAGGCAGCAGTTAAGTGACTTGTTCAACATCATATAGCAATTTATAAGTCTGAGGTGAGATTTGAACTTTGGTCTTCCTGGCTTCCTGGCTTCTGGCCTAGTACAGAGATGGTAAACCTATGACACATGTGTCAGCACTGACGCACATAGCCATTTTTGATGACATGCGGCTGCATACAGAGAAGTATGGGGCCACATGCCGAGGATGAAACATTTGCTGTAGTGTAGTGTAGACACTCTGTGTACTATAGATGACAATTCTTCCTATATTAATTTACCTATTTTTGGTTTATTAAATACAGTTATATATTACAATTATACATTTTTGTTATTTAAACTAGAAATATCGTGAAATTATGGTTTTTTTTCTCGAAGTGGCACACCACTCGTTTTTTGGCAAATTTTGACACACCAAGCTCAAAAGGTATGATGGGCACATCACTGGCCTAGTACTCAGTCTACTACACCAGCTAGAAATGTAAAGAGCTTAAAGCAGAGGAAACAAAATTAGAGAATGAAAAGGTTCTTTTGACTCTAAGTGCAATGTGTGTCAATCCAGGATTGATTCAATTCAGGAAATGTTTTGTAAACATCTGTGCGTGGAATAATGCTGGCAGAATTTACAAAAACAACAAAAAAAATCAGAAACTTTTAGAGCAGGAAGGAGAGCAGTGAGATTCCCAAGACTTTTAAGTTTTGAAGAGGGCAGTGATTGACCACAGAAAAGTCATCTTTAGGCATGGCTTGTACTAAATGATTTCTGAGTTCTCATCCAACTCTAAAATCCTTTGATTTATCCACTGAGCATGTATTAAGACCTTAATATGAGCAGAGCATTGGGCTAGGTGAGGAAAAGTTTAGATAAGATATTGCCCCTGCCCTCATGGAACTTATATTCCAGGACAGTGATAAGATATAAACACAGAAGGCCATAATATAGAACGTTCTATGTTAAGGTACTGGAAAGTAGAAAAGAAAAGTGCTATGTGTAGTTGAAGGGGGAAATCAAGAAGGATTTCCAATATGGCTTAATAGCTAAGATTCCTGCTTTTCATCTAAGTAATCCAGGTTTGACACCCAATATGGGAAGTATTTTTGGACAAAAATTAAGTGATATAGTGGGTAAATGCTAGATTTGAGCCCAGGAAGACCCAAGTTCAAATTCTGCCTCAGAGACTTAATAGTAGTGTGACCCTGAACAAAGTCATTGAACATAGGCAGCTAAATGGAGCACTGGACCTGGAATCAGGGAGACTTAAATTCATATTTGTTCACAGACACTTACTATAGGGAAAGTCGCTTAACCTCTGCTGGCCTTAATTTCTTCAACTATAAAATTGGGATGATAACAGTATTTACAAATAAGACAATATTTGTAAAGCATTTAGCACAGTGGTACTTAACAAGGTCTTGTTCCCTTCTCCCCCTCTTAGCCTCAGTTTTCTCATCTGAAATAAAGGGTTTGGATGGTCTCCAAGGTAACTTTCAGCTCTAATTCTCTTTAATTTTATGACTTTCTTCAGGAAATGCCACTTGAGTTGGGCTTTAACAGACTGGTTGAAAATCAGCAGTGAAGGAGAGGTCATTTCTTGTCAAAAGAACACTATAAATAAAGGCACAGAGATGGGAATGTGTAGGTCGTGTTCAACGAAAATAAATTTACTTTGTCTGGAAGATGGAATATTCTGTGAAGAATATGAGACAATGTTGAAAGGTTGTGTGACATTAGATTGTCACCTACTTTTAAAGTTGGAAGATCATTTAGAGATCTAGTTCACTTTTTTCATCTTACAGGTGAGGAAATTGAGACAGAGAAAAGCAGTCAATAAACTTTTTTTTCTCTTTCAACTTTTATTCTGAGAAGCAGTTCAGAGGTCAATCAATCAATGAACACGCATTTTAATACCATACATGTATTATGTTTCAATGAAAATTTTTAACTGCTTGCTACATGTTAAGTATTGTGCTAAGAGCTAAGGATACAAAGAAAGGCAAAAAATAGTCCTTGTCTTCAAGGAGCTCACGTTCTAGTAGGAAAGATTATGTGCAAACAAGCCATATACAGGATAAATTGGCAATAATCAGCAGAGGTAAGGCACTAGCATTAGGAAGAATTAGGGAAGGCTTCCTTTACAAAGGTAAGATTTCAGCTGAGACTTGAAGGAAACCAGGGAAGCCCAGTGTGATAGTGAGTGATAGAGTCCAAGGCTAGAACTCAGTTCTCCTAATTGACCTGAATTCTTTCTATTACACCCTATTGCTTGCCTCCTTCTTTTCTTCCTTTCTCCCCCTCCTTCCTTCTTTCTTTCCTTTCTTCCCTCCTTTCCCTCTCTCCTTCCTTCATCCTTCTCTTTCCTTCTCCCTGTCTCTCTGTCTCTCTCTTTCTTTGAGATCGAGTCTCCCTAATTCACCCAGGATGAAAATATAGCAGCCCCTCATAGGCCCATTCCCACTGCTGATAAGCATAGAAGTGTTGACCTACTGTGTTTTTAACCTGGGTTTATTTGCCCCTCCTTAAGCAGTCTGGTGGTCCTTCTGTTCTCTACAGCTTACCACATTGGTGTCAGACTTATGATCAGCTCAGCCCAACACAGATCAGAACTCCAGAGCCCAAGTGATCCACAAACCTCATCTTCCTCAGGAGCAGGGATCACAGTCCTGGGCTACTATATTCAGCACCATATTTCTTTTTTATGTGGATAGCTTTATACCATAGATTTATTTAAAACTGACCAAATGTCTTCCTCACAGTTTCATCGTTTCATCTTTGAGCCTACCTGACTATCTGAGATTTTGCCGTGCAAAGGGCATTATATTATTCTTTTTCATCAAGTGACGTAGTCCTTAGCTGCTCTCCCCATCCACATGCTTCCCTGGTTAATATTTACCCCTTAATCTTCATGATATTTGCAAAATGCTGGATCAGCTGTGGGCATGCTTCAACAGAGGTTCTCTGCTGAGTAAGAAAAGCTGATACAGCTCTGGTACAGGGTGTGCAGTGAATATCCTTTATGCCCGGTGTTGACCAAAGGGCCATAGGGAAAAATCTGGGTTGGCACTCAAATCTAGATTCTGAAATCACAGAGCAGAGCACAGGACTAAATGAACTTCTGTAAGTCAAGGGGACCAGACCCCCACCTCTGGTCAGGTAGGCTTCCTGACTTGTAATCCCAAGTAACTAACCCATAAAGTCCAGAGAGGGGCTATAAAATGCTGAAAAGCTTTTAGATGTAAATAAGGCTCATATTTTCAACAGCTACTAGATCACAGAATATAGAATATAAAGGCTAGAAATGACTTTACAGCATGGATACTAGAAAGTAGGATCATAGGATTTTCTAAGGAACTTTAAAGAGCATTTAGTTTGAACCCTTAGTTCTACAGATTAGATCCAGAGAAGAGAAATTACTTAGGATCACAGTATCCGTAGGATTAAGACCTGAAACATATGAATGATTATCTAGTTCAATACTTTTGTTTTACTCATGAGAAAACTGGGGTCCAAAGAAGTAAATTGACCCACAGTTAGTTAAATTTAAATAGAAATTAAGGCCATTAAACTATACATATGGATCCCAGTGGACCACATATTGACTTGGAAATTTACTTATTAATATTATCTATGTTTTATTGTATTTTAATTTTGTTAAATATTTCCCAACTTAATTTGGTAATGGCTAAACTTAGGAGCAATGTCTTTGACATCTCTGATGATGATAATAATAATAATAATAAATAGCATAACCAAACCCACCTCTTTTGAATTCGCATTCACAAAGTGATATAATTAGTAAATGGCAGAACTATGACCCAAACCTGTGCTTTCTGATTCCTCATTTGGTACATTTTCTTTTTTTCTTTTTCTTTTCTCTCTCTTTTTTAAAGCCCTTACCTTTTGTCTTAGTATCAATTTTAAGGCAGAACAGTGGCAAGGGCTAAGCAATCATGGTTAAGTGTAGTTTAGTGTGCCCAAAGGTCACATAGCTGAGAAGTGTCTGTTGTCAGATTTTAACTCAGGTCCTCTGTACTTGTCCAGGCCTGGTACCTGCTTTACTCCCAAGGTGCCCTCTCATACATTTTATTTTTTAAAATCCTTATTTTCTGCCTTAGAATTGATACCAAGTATCAGTTCCAAGGCTGAAGAATGGTAAAAGCAAGACAATTGGGGTTAAGTGACTTGACCAGGGTAACACAGCTAGGAAGTATCTGAAGTTGGATTTGAACTCAGGACCTCCCATATCTCTGGGCCTGATTCTCTTTCCATTGAGTCACCCAGCTACCTTGCTCCTGGCACACTTTATACTACGCCATATTACCCCTTTCATTGTTCCCTCAAATCTTATTAAATTACAAATAGTTTCTGAATAATTAGGAACAATGCTTCCAACACTTTATCCACTTTAAAAATAGATATGACCCATAAGAGAGATTAGAATAGAAACATTAGTCCCTGGCATATCAAAAATGAGATAGGTATTTATGATTGGTAACCTAGATAATGGGGTCATCCTTTAGTCTCTCTGGCAGGAAATCCTTGGCTCTGGCAGAACTGTTCCACACATTATCCCCATGTTTGTTCCCATAGTTCCTCCTACCTGGAAAGTCTACATTCCTCCTCTCTCTTTATCAAAATCTTCCTTTCCCTCAAAAGTCAGCTCAATTCCCACTTCCTCCAAGAAACTGTCTCTTCTAATCTCCTATAGCACTGTCTTCATGATTCATTTATCATTTGCCAACTTTTATTACTAAATTATTATTACATATTATTACTTCTAAATGTATATGAACTAGGGGCACTTAGGTGGCTCAGTAGATTGAGAGTCAGATCTAGAGATGGGAGGTTCTGGGTTCAAATTTGGCCTCAGATACTTCCTAGCTGTGTGACCCTGGGTAAGTCACTTAACCCCCATTGCTAGCCCACACCACTTTTCTGCCTTGGAACCAATACACAGTGTTCATTCTAAGACCGAAGGCAAGGTTTTTCTAAAGTCCCCCAAAGTCCTTTCTCATTCTAATTCTCTTTGGGTTATATTCAAAGGCCTTTCAATGATTAGCATTTCATGTTCTAACATTCTCAGTATTTCTCTTTCTTGTTTCATTGAAACATCCAGGCTGAGCAGTTTCTAGACCTCGCTTCATGTTTGTGCTCTAGTGGCCACAGTTAAATGCTGGGAGTGATATGTTTTGCGATTGACTCCAGTGACCCATTGAGCTGCGATTAAAATGTCTGCCTAATTTGTTTGGTGCTGTAGGTGTGTTTACAAGCAACACACCTGCTCAGTGGCATCTTTTAAAGATGATGACAGGAAGTAAGATATAATATGGGAATCTAAACCTGCTGCAAAGTGACTTTTGAAAATAACAATGTCAAATGTTAAAGGGATACTTCTACATGTTTCTGCTATTAAAAGAAACATGAGTAAACACTGTTTGCACCTTTGGTACCTAGAGCTGCACTGACCACACAGAGTAGGTACTTAATAACTATTGATTGAAGTGTTCCTTTAAGTGTGTTTGGGGATCCTCCTCAGAGGAATGTAGCTAGTAGTGGGAATGTTGTTGCTCAGTCATTTTAGTCATGTCAGACTTTGTGACCTTGCTTGGGATATTCTTAGCAGAAATACCGGAGTGGTTTATCAATTCTTTCTACAGCTCATTTGACAGAGAGGGAAACTGAGGCAAAAAGCATTAAGTGACTTGCCCAGGGCTGCACAGCTAGTAAGTGTCTGAAGTCAGATTTGAACCCAGGAAGATGGGTCTTCCTCACTCCAACCCAACACTCTATCCACTGTACCACATAGCTGCCCAGTAGTGGGAACAGAATCTAATATTTGTAGATCACTAAAATGATAATAAATGCTCTGTAGAGGCAAAAGGGTTGGGGCGGGGGGGGGAATAATATGCATTTAGTTAATGCCTACTATGTACTAAGTAATTCTTACAAATATATCATTTGAGCATCACAAAAATTCTGTCAGGTAGATGCTATCATTATCCCCATTTCACAGTTGAGGAAACTTGGGCAATCAGCCATTAATTAAGTGACTTGCCCAGGGTCATATAGCTAATAAATATCTGAGATCAGATTTTCCTGATACCAGGCCCAGTGTTCTATTCACTGGTCACCAGCTGCTTCCACAGGTAGATAGATTGTGTGTGCATGTTTGTGTGTTCTCCTGTGGACAGAGGAGCAGAAGCAATTTATATAAAGGAAAAAGTGCTGGTTCTGAAGTCCAAAGCTTCCTTCACTTATTAAGTGTATGGCTTAGACAAATTATATCACACACACAGTTTCCTCATCTGAAAAATGCTTAATACAGATCCCTACACACACACATATATTACTGGGTTGTTGTGAGTATCAAATGAGAACATGGATATAAAATACTTTTTAAACCTAAAGTACTATAGAATATTATTATGTCAGAGTTTCACAATTCACCATTTTTCTTTCTTTCTTTTTTTGGTTGTTCTTTTATTGTTATTGTTATCTGACACACATTTTACTAGCATAAACATTGTCTTCCCACATGCTGAGCAATGGCAGGCATAATCTATTCCGAGCTCAAAGACAGTGAAATCCTAGCTTCCCCCTGGGAGTCTTACTTGTATAATGTTTACAGGATTGGTCTCTTTGACCTCAGCTCTCATAAAGAACCTCCTTCATTGGTGGGCCTGCACCTGTCAATGTCTACTATCCAATATTTTGCATAAACTGGTCCTCCCTGAAGGCAAGAATGGGGAAGGTCAGTGCGGAGAATGCAGAGAGAGTCCAGCTCTTCCTTTTTTTCTCTTTTTCTTTTTTACCTCAGGTGCCCCTTGAAGAGCTCCAGGTTCTGATGACGTGGGTACCTTTTGTTGAACGAACTTGTGGCCGAAGCATCAATTTCACAGGAACATGAAGCCAGGATGATGAAGATGCCAGCCCGGAGGTGTGTTTCCTCAACAATGCCAAGGGACTACAGGCACTTTTCCTTTCTAAAACATAAGAACCGGCAGAATCATGTTGTAAACAGCACACCATCCTCACTTCCCTTTAGTGTATGTCAGAATTTTAAAATAGCAATAATCAGAATCAACACTAGACACGTAGAGCCTTTGAATATGAGGATCATCAATTAAATCATGGAAGGAACCTTAGAAATAATAGATAACATAGTAACAGTGTTGTTCAGTCTTCGATTGTGTCTGACTCTTTGTGACCTTATTTTGGAGTTTTCTTGGCAAAGATACTGGAGTGGTTTGCCATTTCCTTCTCAGCTCATTTTACAGATGAGGAAATTGAGGCAAATAGAGTTAAGTGACTTGCCCAGGGTCACATAGTTTCTGAGTGTCTGAGGCCAGATTTGAACTCAAGAAGATGAGTCTTCCTGACTCCAGATCCAGTACTCTTTCTACTGTACTACCTAGCCATCCAAAAATAATAATAAAAAATTTGAAAGTGTTACAAAAATATTAGCATTTTAGTATAACAATCATAATAAAATGCTAAAATTTTTGTAGCACTTCCAGGTTCATGAAGGATTTTAGAGATGTCTGAGCCTCAAAACATCCTTGTGAGGTAGATGCTATTATTCCCCCCATTTTACAGATGAAGAAACGGAAGCTGAGAAAGGTTAAATGACTTGCCTGTGGTCACCCAGAAGGAACATTTAATATGAAAACATGGAATGTGAGAGCTGGAAGAAATCCTTAGGGATCATTCAATCCAATGTCATCATTTTAGAGAAGATAATCAGGCCCACATGCGTGAAATGATTTTTCATACATATAATAAATTCTATAAATTCCTTACCGCAGTCTATAATACTTCTTTTGTATCACATCAATACTCATAAAGAAAATATGGAAGACAGCTTTGTGGGCCTTTCTAATTGTAGTCTGACCTGAATTAGATTAAAATTCCAGGGAGCTAAAAAAAAACACTAATATATCCTGTCGCACCAGAACTAATTTAGAAAAGACTTTGAGGGCCCTGTAAGATCAGACCATATCACCTTCCCTTTTTCTCTTGCTTTGAAATTATATATGCGTGTGTGTGTATGTGTACATATACATATTAGTATTTATAATAGATTTTATTAAGAATTTCTTGAGGACCCACAGCAATGTGGGTATACCCTGGAACAGGGATTGGATATTTCTCTAAATATTCAATTTGCAGGGGGCAGCTTGGTGGCTCAGTGGATTGAGAGCCAGGCCTAGAGACGGAAGGTCCTAGGTTCAAATCTGACCTCAGACACTTCCTAGCTGTGTCACCCTGGGCAAGTCACTTAACCCCCATTGCCTAGCCTTTACCACTCTTCTGCCTTGGAGCCAATACACAGTATTGACTCCAAGACTGAAGGTAAGGGTTTAAAAAGAAAAATATTCAATTTGCAGAATGATTGCTTTAAAAAATCAGCGACTTGATTTCACTTTTTATATTTAAGTCATTTACTCATTTTGAATTTATCTTGGTATAGGGTGTAAGATGCTCATCTAAACCTAATTTTTCTAATACTGTTTTCCAGTTTTCCCAGCAATTTTTGTCAAATATTGAGTTCTTTTCCCAAAAGCTGGGATCTTTGGGTTTATCAAACACTAACTTGCTGAGGTCATTTACCCCAAGTCTATTCCACTGATCCACCTTTCTGTCTCTTAGCCAGTACCATATTGTTTAGATGATCACTCCTTTATAGTACACTTTAGGTATTGCTAGGCCCCCATCCCACATTTTTTTCCATTATTTTCCTTGATGTTCTTGATCTTTTGGAATTATGCCAAAAGGACCTTAAAAGAATGCCTGCCCTTGGATCTAGTCATATCACTGCTGGGTTTGTACCCCAAAGAGATAATAAGGAAAAAGACTTGTACAAAAATATTTATAGCTGCGCTCTTTATAGTGGCAAAAAATTGGAAAATGAGGGGATGTTCATTGACTGGGGAATGGCTGAACAAATTGTGGTATCTGTTGGTGATGGAATACTATTGTGCTGAAAGGAATGATGAACTGGAGGAATTCTATGTGAACTGGAGACCTCCAGAAATTGATGCAGAGTGAAAGGAACAGAATCAGGAGAACATTGTATATAGAGACTGAATCAACATTGTGGCACAATTGAATGTAATAGACTTTTCTACTAGCAGCAATGCAATAATCCAGGACAATCCAGAGGAATTTATGAGAAAGAACGCTATCCACATACAGAGAAAGAACTGTGGGAGCAGAAACACAGAAGAAAAGCACATGATCGATCATGTAGTTCGATGGGGATATAACTAGGGTTTTGATGTTAAAAGATCATTCTACTGCAAATATGAATAACATGGAAATAAGTTTTGAACAATGATACATGTATAACCCAGTGAAATTGCTTATCAGCTCTAGTAAAGGGGAGGGAAGAGGGGTGGGAAAGATCCTGAATCATGTAACCATGGGAAAATATTCTAAATAAATAATTAAAAATTAAAAATCTCCCTTTTAGGAGATAGATTCTTTAAAAAAAAAATCAGAGACCTGTAGAAATTCTGTTAAAACAATCTCAGATCTTAACTGCTGAGTGTAGATTCTCTGACCAGGGGAAGTTGCTCTTAGACTTCATCCCAAAAAAACACTTTGGGACATTTCTTTCTTTTTGAAGCCTTCCTAGCAACCCTCAGGGGAGTCTTGGCTTCCAAAAGGAGATTCTGAATTGGAAGCAAAGGTGAAGTCAGAGGTAGTCATAAGACTATGAGCAGCCTCCATTTCTAAAATCCTTTGATTTACAAAGTACTTTTTCATGCAGCATGAGATAGGCAGTGCTACTATTTATTATTTATTATTCTTTTTAATTTTTATTTTTACTGGACTTGTGATGTTGTCAGTATTTGGGATCCCCAGCTGAGGCCAATCCCCTAGCAAAGCAGCTCAACATCTCTTTTGTGACTTGTATTCTTAAAGAGATGCTGGAGCCAAAGTGACTTGCCCAGAGCCACATACTCAGTAGGTGTCAGAAGCCCATCTTTCACCCAGGGCTTCCCAACTTAGAGATTAATTCTTATCTACTATTCCACTCTACCTCTTGAAAATGTTATTGCCATAGTTTTTTTTTTTTTTAAACCTTCTTCTTCAGTATTGTTTCTAATAAGAGTGAAAAGGGCTAGGCAATCAGAGTTAAATGACTTGCCCAAGGTCACACAGTGAAGCAGTGTCTGAGGCAAGATTTAAATGCAGGTTCTCCCAACTTCCAGCCTGGCACTCTATTCACTGTGCTACCTAGTTGCCTCTGCCATGCTTATTTTACAGATGAGGATACAAGGCTCCTCAGGTGAATAAACTTGTCCTGGGTCACATGGCTAGCAAGTAACAGAACCAAAACTCAAACCCAGACCTTTGGACTCTAAGTCTGATATAATTCCTACTAAACCACACTGCCTCTCTTCAAATCTAACTTTGATTTCAACTGATTCTATTTTTTATTGTATTTATTTTAAACCCTTACCTTCTGTCTTAGAGTCAATATTGTGTATTGGTTCCAAGGCAGGAGAGTGGTAAGGGCTAGGCAATGGGGGTTAAGAGACTTGCCCAGGGTCACACAGCTAGGAAATGTCTGAGGTCAGATTTGAACCTAGGCCTGGCTCTCAATCCACTGAGCCCCCTAAAGGGCTCAACCATTTCTAGAAAAGGTAAGCTGCTTTGGGGCTAGTAGGTAGCACAGTGGGCCTGGGGTCTGAAAGTCTAATCTTCCTGAATTCAAATTTGGCTTCAGACAATAGCTGTATGACCCTAGGCAAGTCACTTAACCTTGTTTGCCTCAGTTTCCTCCTCGATAAAACAAGCTGGAGAAGGAAATGCTAAACCATGTCAAGGAAACTCCAAAATCAGGTCACAAAGAGTCAGACACAATTGAAAAGACTGAACAACAACAATAAAGCCCCTTTGAAGTCTAGGTCAAGATCTGTTTTTAAGATTTATCCTTTCCAAAGCCCTAGGCTAGGGCTATGTTCCTACTAGGCATTTAATGAATACTTGTTAAATGAATGAATGATTCATGCACAACTTTAAACCATTTGCATAGTTTCTTCCCTCAGTTGAAGAGGAGAAAATGTGGATCTGACTCAGGGTGATGCAATCCCTCTGAGTGGAGGTGGTCAAGATAAAGTATAGGCCCGAGCTGGAGACCACCAAGTTTTCCCTGTCAGGCCTGCACTTTCTGCCACCAAAGCCTGTAGTTGAGGAGTCTGGCAGCCCCCTGGAGCAGAACAAGGAGCCTAATTCAGCAAATTCCCATCTCCCCCTCACAGTCAGCAGGAGGACCACCTCCGCCTGCCAGCTAGCCAGAGCTAAAAATAGCAGAGCACACAGTAGCTCCATCCAGACTTTAGGGATAAACAAAAAACTGAAGCAAAGCCAGCCGCAGGGAAGGGTGCTTGTCATTTCTAAATAAACACCATTACCCCTCTTGGTTCGCCATCAGATCTCTGGAGTGCTTTTCTGCCATTTTTCTCCTTTAGTTCTTTTGCTTGTGATCAGCCCAAAAAGACTGCATCTTAAGCATGGAACATTCAGAAATGCCGAGGTTTCTTTTCCACCAGGCCAGGGTTTGGGGGGTAAAACATTCCCCCCCCTTTTTTTTTTAAATTGATAAGCCTTCTCCCTACTGCCGGGAACTGGGGTTTAAATCTCTCAGCTCAATTCAAAAGATAAATATTTATTAAGCCCCTAATTTTTGCAAGGCCTTGAGTTGAGTGATGGATGAATGATGATTGGGGGGAAGGGGAAAGTCAGAGATGCTCAATTCAATTCCGCATTTGTTGAGCTTCTATTAACTCGAAAGCCCTTTGCTAGCCTCTTTGGGGGTTACTCAGTACTTCATTTCAACCCACCAAACTTCTACTCAGTGTATACTGTGTGCAAGATCCTGAGCCAGGCCTGTTAATGAGCTAAATAAAAAAATGGTTCTCTGCCCTAAAGAGCTTGTAGGCAAAGAAGGGAGATAGAATGTAATTCACAAATGATCAATTAATCAATATTTTTTAAGTGCCTACAATACACCAGGCACAACATTAAGTGCTTGGGATATGAAAGAGGCAAAAGACAATCCTCGTCCTCAAGAAGCTTACATTCTAAGAGAAGAGACAGCATATGTGTAAAGCAAAATACATAAAGCGAGATATACATACATACATATATATATGTGTATATATATATATATATATATATATATATATATATATATACGGGATAAATAGGAAATAATTAAGAGAGAGGGCACTAGAATTTAAGAGGGGTCCAGGAAAGCTTCCTCTAGAAGGGAGGAATTTAGTAAGGATTTACAGGAAGCCAGAAAAACTTAGAATATGATAAATTCAGGACAGATACAAACAAAGTACTTCAAGTACTAATGAGGGAGAACACTTGCTAATCAGGATTTTGATAATTATTCGTCAGTAGTCAATGGACAATGAGGTAGTAAATTTATAGAGGGTAGTGTGTTATTGGAATTTGGGGTTCTTTGGAGTTCGTTGAATCTTAATATTCAGGTCCATGATATAAACTTCCTGTGGATGCTTAGGGGACTTGAGAACTACAGTTTCCATGATTCAATGGGCTTCCTTCTTACGTGGTGATGTGAGCCAACGTAAAGCAAAGCTTAAATAGAGAGAACTTGATTGAGACATTTTCTTTTGTAGGAAGCAGCCAGGTGGGCAGAAGGTAATGGCGGGTGATTTGAACTAGATCTTAGCAGGCTCATGGCCTTCTTAATTACCAATATGCTTTTAAATAAACTATTAATACTTTTGAATATATCCATCTATATTCATTTTATTCATAACAGTAGGGCCTGGAGTCAGAAAGATTTATCTTCATGAGTTCAAATCTATCCTCAGACACTTACTGGCTATATGATCCCGGGCAAGTCACTTAACCCTGCTTGCCTCAGTTTCTTCATCTGTAAAATGAGCTGTGGAAAGAAATGGCAAACCACTCCAATATATTTGCCAAGAAAATTCCAAATGGTGTCACAAAGAGCTGGACATGATTAAAAAACAACTGAACAAGAATAACAAAAATGTCAATAAGTAGAGAGCATACATTCATATCTGGCAAGAGGGATTGTTGGGTACTTGCCACAGGAAAAAAACTGTTCAAGGAGATCAAGAAAGATTTCGTGCAGGAGGTGTCATTTGAATTGAACTTTCAAGAATGAGTTGAAATTCGATAAACGACCACAATTCTCAGGAATTTTTGATGATACATGCTACCTACCTCCAGACAGAAAGATGATGGATTTGGAACCCAGACAGGCATTTTTTGGGGACATGGTCAATGAGGAAATTTGTCTTATTTGGTTATATAAGTTTGTAATGAGTTTTATTTTTTCTTGCTTTCTCTATATGGGGTCAGAGGCAGGGAAAGGAAAGTGGAAGGGAGAGAACACTGACCTGAAAATAAAGTAAAATTGAATTTAAAACTTTTTCTAAAAGTTCAATAGTCAAAGATGAAGGACACCCAGAACAGCTTGAGCTAAGGTAAGAGGGTAAATGGCTTATTTGGAGGACAGAGAATAGACTACTTTGGCTGAAACATAGAATGTATTAAGGGTAGTTATATAAGTTTAACCACCAAGTGATCATGATTCTATTCCATAGGAGGAGCTGGAATGTCCATGTCTACACAAACATTAAGCATTTCTTCCCTCTGAGTAGTTCTGAGAAAGGGCCAGTTTCTTCTCTCATTCCCTTTGACACATTACAGTGGCATAACACAGTCAACAAGAACTCCACAAGAATTCATTGAATATGCCTTACTGTGCATAGTGTCTTTCTTAATCTTTGCATAGAAACAATAACACAATACATAATACATATCTACCGCCTGTCTGTATGCCTGCAGCTTCTACACCTGACTAGACCTCTCTAAGAGTACAAAGGGTCTGCTCCAAACCCAGACCTCTAGGAGAAGTTCTTCAGAAACCTCTTCTTGCTACAAAATCATTTCAGCCTTGGAACTAGCCCTGCCTTCAATACCTTTTACCCTAGGCCTCCTTCTCCTCTTCCTCTGATTGGAGGGTGAAAAATGGAACACTTCTCCCAGAATCTTTATTTAAGGAGATACAATCTTTCCTTCATTTCCCACCTTGACTTCTGTCTGATGACACTGTGCAACTCTGCCTCTTTAAATCCAACTCATCCATAAGTCAAGGCAAAACTCCTGATGTCATTGGTCCACTTTGGAAAATAAAGGATGAACAACAACCATCCTCCACCTCACTGTACTCCCTTGGACTTCTCCATCTCCTTTGCTGATGTTCAGTCCTTTTAGTATGTCCTCTTCTCCCATTAGTGTAAGTTCCCTGTGGGCAGGAGCTAGCTTTTGTATTTCTTTGTATTCCTAATGCTTAGCATAACCTTGGCCCTTAGTAGATACCTAATAAAGGTTTATTGACTGAATGACTGAGCATAGTATAGGAAGGAAATGTTTGACTCATACCATCCAATGAAACCAGGTAAAGATTCAGAAACTTGGGACCTGGGTCTGGATGTTTCTTTAAGGTTTGGAGTATGGACTCAAAACCCAGGATAGATCAAAAAGTCTGTAGTTTGTTTTTCTTTTCAATGTTCTATCACTCATAGGGATCTCTGGCTTCTTCTTGCTATAGCTAGCTCATAATTCTGGGAGCAGCATGTGGACCAGGGTGTGCTGAACTCAGAGAGAAATTCTTTATTTTCTGTTTACTGGTCAGCCTTGCCTGTATCCCTTACTCACTAACCTTTCATGGCACTTCTTCTCTAGCTTCCACATCTTGTCATGTCTGCTTTCAAGCTCTTTTTTCCCTCCCTACCAAGCAGCCAAAATTCTTTCTTTTTTAAAAAATTTATTTATTTGATTTTTTAGAAAAAATTTTTCCATGGCTTCATGATTCATGTTCTTTCTCTCTTTCCCTCCCACTCCTGCCCTCTGTAGCCGATGCACACTTATACTGGTTTCTTCATGTGTCATCGATCAAGACCTATTTCCATATTATTGAAAATTGTTCTAGGGTGGTCATTAAGAGTCCCAAATCATGTCTGCATCAATCCATGTGTTCAAGCAGTTGTTTTTCTTCTGTTTTTCCACTCCTGTAGTTCTTCCTCTGAATGTGGATAGTGTTCTTTTCCATAAGTTCCTCAGAATTGTCCTGGGTCATTGCATTGCTGCTAGTACAGAAGTCCATTACATTCGATTTTTCCACAGTGTATCAGTCTCCATGTACAATGTTCTGGTTCTGCTCCTTTCACTCTGCATCAATTCCTGGAGGTCATTCCAGTTCACATGGAATTCCTCCAGTTCATTATTCCTTTGAACACATTAGTATTCCATCAGCAATAGATACCACAATTTGTTCAGCCATTCCCCAATTGATGGGCATCCCCTCATTTTCCAGTTGTTTTTTTTTTGCCACCACAAAGAACACAGCCTAAAAATATTTTTGTACGTGCCTTTTTCCCTACGATCTCTTTGGGGTACAAACCCAGCAATGGTATGGCTGGATCAAAGGGCAGGCAATCTTTTAGCACTCTTTGGGCATAGTTCCAAATTGTCATCCAGAAGGTTGGATCAATTCACAACTCCACCAGCAGTGCATTAATGTCCCAATTTTGCCATATCCCCTCCAACATTCAATTCAACATTACTCTCCCCTGCTGTCATTTTAGCCACTCTGCTGTGTGTGACGTGATACCTCAGAGTTGTTTTGATTTGCATTTCTCTACTTATTAGAGATTTAGAACACTTTCTCATGTGCTTATTGATAGTTTTGATTTCTTTATCTGAAAATTGCCTATTCATGTCCCTTGCCCATTTATCAATTGGAGAATGGCTTGATTTTTTGTACAATTTATTTAGCTCCTTATATATTTGAGTAATTAGACCTTTGTCAGAGTTTTTTGTTATAAAGATTTTTTCTAGTTTGTTGTTTCCCTTCTGATTTTAGTTGCATTATTTTTGTTTGTACAAAACCTTTTTAATTTAATGTAATCAAAATTATTTATTTTACTGTTATTATTAAAAATGATGAAGGCAGATATTAAAAGGGAAAATAGTATTTTAATAAAGGCCATGCTGATAAAGATAAATTATTAGACCATGCACCTGTAAGAATTGAGACTGCTGCATCAGCCATTTACCTTTCATAACTTTGAGCACCCAGGTAACCAAAAGAGGCCGCCCCTCCTGACTCCAGAAGTCTTATCCCCTCTCTTACATCATCACGCTTCCTGTCTGCCTCCATTTTTTTACAAGAGGAATCATGGGAAATGTAGTTTTCCAAAGTCCCCTAAAATGTCCACAGGAAGTTTGTCATATAATCTACATATCTTAACACTCAAATAAGCCCCAAATAGCTCTTAAATAGAGTCCCAGAAATTCTAAATAACACATTACATCTTGTAATTTTTTCTAACTCTTGCTTGGTTTTAAGATTGGGAGTGAAACAAGGATGCCAATTGTCACCTCTATTATTTAACATAGTTCTAGAAACACTAGCAGTAGCAATTAGAGAAGAAAAAGAAATTGAAGGTATCAAAATAGGCAATGAGGAGACTAAGCTATCACTCTTTGCAGATGATATAATGGTCTACTTAAAAAATCTTAGAGAATCAACTAAAAAGCTAGTAGAAATAATGTTATGATGATAATAACAGATAATTTGGAGAAGCAGATAAAAGTGTCAGGGCCAGTAGACCTTCAAGTCACAAACACTGATTGACAGGCTTCAGTGAGAAAGGAGAGGGTTAGACACTCCTAGATCTCTAACCCCTCCCCCCTAGCAGTTACTGTTTCAGTTGGAAATGGAGACTGGCTAAGATTCTTCTGGTAAGTAAGTTTCTGTTATGGCTGAACCCCAATAATGTTCCCTTTCTTTAATTTATATCCCTCACAGGTCTGATAGAGGAATAGGTTGAAGCTAGCTATCTAACTGTCGAAGACTGAGATAAATGATCTTCTTAAACTGGCAGCTGACAGGATTCAAACTAGATGACCAGACTTGAGTTGTGAGTATTCCCCCAAATAATTTCCAGGCACAGATTTGAAGGTAAAGCTTATATTAAGAAGTAAAAAGGAGAACTAGAGTAGTTAATGAAGGTATTTGAATAAGGAAAGGTGACCCTGATCTATTAGGTTGAAACTGCCCTTCCTCCCCCCCCCACAAGAGGGGGTGAAGGCACCTAACTGAACTGGCTTTCTTGTTAGATAATTTATATATCCAATTCACTAAATCACTAAATAATTATTGTATTGATATTGATGAGGATTAATTCTAACAAACAGGCTATCCCCTGAGTAGAAACCACACTGGCTTATGCCACAATGGCCACTCAGGTGAACCCCCCAAGTCTGGAGCAGTAAGCAGAGTGTCTGCTCACCTCAACCCCCACAAAGCAACTGCCAACTCTTCTCAACTGCCCCCTCACTCAAAGTTCTCCAGGGGGCGGTCCCCTGGAATTCTGGGTGAGGCTGTCCCTGAATCTTTGCAGGGATTCCCTGCATCCATCTCTACATAACAAATAATCAACAACTTTAGCAAAGTTGCAGGATATAAAATAAATGCACATAAATAATCAGTATTTCTATGTATTTCCAACACATCACAGCAGCAAGAGTTAGAAAGAGAAACACCATTTAAAATCACCCTAGACAATATAAACTACTTAGGAATCTATCTACCAAAAGAAAAATAGGAATTATATGAACACAACTACAAAACACTTTCCAAACAATTAAAACTAGATCTAAACAATTGGAAAAACATTGATTGCTCATGGGTAGGATGAGCTAACAATAAAAATGACCATTCCACCCAAATTAATTTACTTATTTAGTGCCGTACCTATCAAACTACCAAGAAACTTTTTTACAGAATTAGAAAAAACTATAACAAAGTTCATTTGGAAGAACAAAAGATCAAGAATATCAAGGGAAATAATGGAAAAAAAACCATGAAGGAAGGTGACCTAGCAGTACCAGATATTAAACTATACTATAAAGCAGTGGTCATCAAAACAATATGGTACTGGCTAAGAGACAGATGGGAGGATCAGTGGAATAGACTTGGGCTAAGTGATATCAGCAAGACAGTCTATGATAAACCCAAAGAACCCAACTTTTGGGACAAAAATCCACTATTTGACAAAAACTGCTGTGAAAATTGGAAAACAATATGGGAGAGATTAGGTTTAGATCAACCTACACCAAGATAAATTCAGAATGGGTGGATGACGAATATAAAGAAGGAAACTATGAGAAAATTAGGCAAACACAGAATAGTATACTTGTCAGATCTCTGGGAAAGGAAAGATTATAAAACCAAAATTCTTTCATTTGTCACAGAAAGGGAAGGTCCAAAGGAACAGACAAATATTATATGAGTCTAGAAAAGTAAGATGATGTTATATTGATCAATAATTTAAATTCCAAAAGAATATAAACTTTAACAATACTATAAAAGTAATAATGACATAGTACTTTAAGATATGCAAAGCACTTTGCAAATATTATTTCGATTCATCCTCTGGAAGGTAGTGTTATATTGAAATTCTGGGAGCTGAGAGTCTCACCATTGATTGACAGGTGAAGACCGTTGGACCTCAGATTGTTCCCAGAGGCCATGAGGACAGGGGAGAAAGCGGTTGGCCAGGGTGATATAAATACCCTGGCAGCCCCTGACAGGGGGTCTTTTCCTTTTCCTTTG
This sequence comes from Gracilinanus agilis, assembly GCF_016433145.1. Lineage (NCBI taxonomy): Eukaryota > Metazoa > Chordata > Mammalia > Didelphimorphia > Didelphidae > Gracilinanus > Gracilinanus agilis. The sequence continues at coordinate 324,151,859 of NC_058131.1, read as the reverse complement.
GACCTGGGATCTGTAGACCCTGGTCTATTGGGATCTGAGGCTTGCTTGGCTCAACCTTGCAAGAACTCCTGTCTGAACCTCATTGACATTTGCCAACCTGTATCCAGACCGTGAATCTTCTGATTCTTCTGTCCCTTAGATATTTAGGTATCCAAACCATCCTTAGGTATCTAGGTAACCCGGGGCCTGGGAGGGATCCAGGAAGTGGGCAGGAGAAGAAGAAGAGGGTGGAAAGGGTGGTTCCTAAAGGCTGTAGAAAGGCATATCATCTGGCAAGAAGAAGAAGCTGAGAGACATCAAACAACAGCTTGCTTGCTCTGGTTTGGCTGTGGCCAGGCTGAGCCAGAGGAGCTAGAACAAGCCAGAATCACTCACCTGCCTACAGCTCTGAGGGATTCATATTATCAAAAATTAGTTTAGGGTTTCCTATTCCTCTTCCCATTTCCTAAACATTCCTTCCTTGCCAAAAATATATAAACTCTTCAAGTACCTTCCTGGAGTAGTTGTGTCATCAATTTTCTGGGAAGGGAGCAAACGCAGTCAGATAAATGTGTCCAAAGCTAATAGAGCCCAATAACTATTATTAATCAACCCCAGGTGGGACCTGAAAGGGATACCCTTCCACTGACCTGAAGGATCCTGCCTGGGCACTGTTATAAAGGAGGGAGGTGTTACAACATCTAGCTAAGTGGCAGGACTCAGGTGATCTTGCACTAGCCACATATCTGAACTACCACTACTGTCACCCAATTAAGAGTGGTAGTATTCAGTTTACCCTCTCCTATATTTATAACAGTAGGTGCTATTATTATCCCCATTTTACAGATGTGGAAACTGAGGCAAATGTCAGTTTAAGTAACTTGCCCAGGGCTTCATAACTAGTAAGTGAGTGAGGCAGAGAACTCATGTTTTCCTAATGTGATATCTATCCACCATAGAATGGGGTCCTTGAAGATCTTTGATCAGAGAATGACAACCAAATCTTTCCATGAGAAAATTTATTCTAGGGGGCAGCTGGGTAGCACAGTGGAGGGAGTGCCAGGCTTGGAGTCAGAAGTTCACATTTATCTCAGATACTTCCTAGCTGTGTGAATGAGTAAATCACTTAAGCCTGATTTCCTGATCTTTGCTACTCGTTTGTTTTAGAATTGATACTAAGACAGAAGGGAAGGAAGGAAGGAAGGAAGGAAGGAAGGAAGGAAGGAAGGAAGGAAGGGTTAGTTTATTCTGCTAGTGTTAAAAAAGACTGAAGGGGGAAGAAAGTGCCAGCAGGAGACCCTAGAAGACTATTTCAATCCCTGGGTTATAATGAAGGCCTGTGGCAGGAGGAATGGAGAGGAGGGACAGATCTGAGAGAAGTCACAGTGGTAGACATGCCAGGACTTGTTAACTGATTTGATATTTAGAGAGGAGGGAGAGAGAACAGTTAAAGATAGCCCCACTATTGTGAGCATGGAAGACTGGGTGAATAAAGATACCAAGGACAGAAATAGTCAAGTTAGAAGAAGGAAGATAAGATAAGAATCTTTAGACTTGAGTTTAAGATGATTGTGGTATATTTATACAGAGGATACCACATTAAGGTAGTTGGAGATATGGGTCTGGAGTTCAGTAGAGAGTTAAGGGCTGAAGATAAAAATGTGATTTGATATAATGAAAAGAACACTGAATCTGAATGAGAGAGAATCTGAGTTCTAATCCTGAATCTACTCAATGCTATCTTATGTGACCTTGGGAAAGTCAAAACCTCTCTGAACCTTAGTTTCTCCATCTGTAAAATGAGAGTTGGCATAAGTGATTTTTATGTTTTTCGAATCAGTCAATACATATTTATTAAGCATCTGCAATGGGTCAGGAACTATACTAGGCATTAAAGATACAGAAACAAACATGAAGTCTTCTCTGTTCTCCAGGTGATTACATTCTACAGAAGGAGACAATGGATACAACACAAACATATATAAGTATATACAATACAAAAGACAAGGTCATTTAAGAGAGGCCCTAGAACTTGGTGGGAGGGATTGAGAAAGAAGTTATGAAAAAGGTGGTATTTAAGAGCTCATCAATTCAAGGAAAAATAGAGATTCTATTTTTTTAAATGCCAGTTAAGTTTATTTCCAAAACTTGATTACAAGAAATGTTCACCTAATACTAAGATAAGTAGAATCTTAATGAAGGCAATGTCTCAGGTGGAAGCAAGGTCTTTTTCAGCTCTTTAAATCTATAAAATTAAGCTGTGTCTTTATGAAGGTTTATACAAATTTTCCTTTAAAAATTTTTTTTATTTTTATTGTCATGCAAAACACACTTCCATATTGGTCATTGTTGTAAGAGCTGTGGAATCTAGAAGCCCCCATCTTGTAGCCTAGAAAGAGTTAATGAACTCAAGTTTACTTAGCTTAAAGGTGAAAGCCCCAGATTAGACTGTCACATGAGAGTTCCTCCCTGAGGGAGTGTCCAACTTCACTAGTCTCAGTCTAACAAAATACCTTATTTTGAGCTTAAGTGGGGATGATCATTCCCATCAGGGCCAAGCCCAAGACTAGTGACTCTTCTTGACTCCAGAAGCCTCTCCCAGTATATCACATTCTTCTTCTGAGGATGGAACTTGAAAGTGGCCCTTCAGCTTACAAATCTGATTCACTACCTTCTTTGCTAAAGAGTCACTCAATTTGGGCTTGGCCCTGATGGGAATGATCCTCAAACTCAAAATAAGGTCTTTTGTTAGTCTGAGACTAGTGAAGTTGGACTCTCCCTCAGGAAGACTCTTATGTGACAAGGTCAAACCTGGGGCTTTCACCTTTAAGCTAAATAAACTGGGGTTCATTAAATCTTTCTAGGCTATAAGTTTGGGGGCTTTTTGATTCCACTTCAACAGAGCACACTCATACATAATCAAAATCCCAAAGTAAAACTAAAGATACACTGATGTGAAAGATGACTCCAATAGTTCTTTCTCTGAAGGTGGCTAGAATTCTTTATCTTAAGTCTTTCAGAACTGTCCTAGGTCATTCATTGTATTGCTGAGAGTTGCTAAGTCTTTCACAATTGATCATTGTACAATATTGCTGTTAGTGTGTACAATGTTTTCCTGGGCCTGCTTATTTCACTCTGCATTAGTTCATGTAAGTCCAGTTTTTTCTGAAATCACCTTGCTCATTGCTTCTTATAACACAATAGTATTCCATCACTATCATGTACCACAATTTGTTCAGCCATTCCCCAATTGATGGATATCTCCTTAATTTGCAATTCTTTGCCACCACAAAAAAAAAGCTGCTATATTTTTGTACAAGGATATAGACCTAGTAATGATATAATAAGGTCAAAGTATATGCAGTTTTGTAGCCCTTTGGGCATAGTTCTAGATTGCTCTCCAGAATGGTTAGATCAGTTCATAATTTCACCAACAATGCATTAGTGTCCCAATTTTGCCATATCCTCTCCAACATTTATCACTTTTCTTTACCGGTATATTGGCCAACCTGATAGGTATGAGATGATACCTTAGAGATGTTTTATTTTGTATTTCTCCAATGAAGACTGATTTAGAACATTTTTTCATATTATGGACAGCTCTGGTTTTTTCTCCTGAAAACTGCTTTTTCATATCCTTTGACCATTTGTCAATTGGGGAATGCCTTGTATTCTTATAAATTTGACTTAGTTCTCTATAGATTTGAGAAATTATCAGAGAAATTTGCTATAAAATCTTTTCCAGGTTTGTTGTTTCTCTTCTAATCTTGGTCACCTTGGTTTTGTTTGTATAAAACCTTTTTAATTTAATATAATCAAAAGTATTCATTTTACTTCTTATAATGCTATCTCTCTCTCTCTCTCTCTCTCTTGTTTGGTCATGAATTCTTCCCTTTTCCATAGACCTGACAGCTAAAGTATTCTAGAAAATAGATATCTGAGACAGAGAGACCAGCTAAGATATGATAACAATAGTCCAGGCAAGAGATGATGAGAGACTGAAGGAAGGTGGTGGCTGTGTGAGGGAAGAAAGGGGGACAATGTGAGAGATATTACAGAGACAGAAATGGCACCTGATTTGCTTTGTAGGGTAAGAGGGAGTGAAGAGGGAGGATAACTCCCAGGTTGCAAATGTAGGTGACTAGAAAAGTCAAATATTAGAGAACTTTGGAAGAGAGATGAGTTTGCATAAAGTTAGAAAATGAAAGCCTGAGAGTGAATGAAAATATCAAGGAAGAAATCATAGAGCTAAATGAAAAGAGGGGTCAATGACAGACCCTTGGAAACACCCATACTCCAAAGTCAGAGAGAATGGCAGGAGACAATAAGAAAATAGAGAAGGAACAAATTATGAAGGTAGAAAGTATGATGTCTCTGAAAAACAAGGAGTATGAAATCAAGGGAAGAGGAAAAATTTATTAAGAGGGTGACAAGATGATCTAGTAAATTCTCTTCTACATCATGAGGGCATTTGGGAGCAAACAAACTGATTTGTCCCTGGACCTATGTGCCTGCTGACCCCACCACAGACGGCCCTGCTCAGCAGGCTACTTTCAGAAAGGCAGCATTTGGCCTTTGTTAAGTGCCCTAGATTGATGTTTCTTTTAAGCAGCTGCTGTTTCTGGCAAGTCTGAAAAGAAACAAGTCAGAAAAGCAGTATTAGGAGCAGAAAACCTTCATTGTGACAGGGGAAATCAGGGATTGCAGAGAACTACATATTCCTTGAATTCTGGGCTCTTTTACCTCTCTGAATTCTCCTCCATTTACTACCTTTTCGTTAGTCAATCAATAAATTGTTATTAAACACTTATTTTGTGTCAGGTACTGTACTAAGTTTTGGGGGTACAAAGAAAGGCCAAAGGCAATCCTTGCCCTTAACCACTTCACAATCAAATTGAAGAGACAACATGCAGACAACTACATACAAGACAAACAAGCCATACACAGGACAACCTGGCCTCCTGGCTGCGTACCAAGGACCCACTAAGAAATGCAGTAGCCCATGTTGATACAGAGTAGGGTTTCAAAGCCCAGAAACCACCAAATCACTTCCATAGCAACTCATAAAGGAAAGAAGTGAAAATATTTTTACTCTCATTTTACAGATGAGAAAATGATGGTTCACAGTTAAAAAAGATTTGCATGCTGTCATACAACTAGCTAGAGCTCAAGATTGTTTCCTTCTCTCTTCCCACTAACACATTGTATTATAAAACTAATTTTAAAAATAATAAAATTTTATTGATACCCTTTGGTTTTGTATCACTTTTCCAATGTAATGTTGGTTTCCCAGATCCAAACTATCAGACTCTTTGTCATAAATAATAAAAAAGCAAGGGGAAAGTTTAGCAAAATTAACCGACATATCAGAAGAGTCTGATGTTATATGAAATGTTACACACTCATGGTTCCCCATCTCTGCAGATAATTAGGGGTAAATGTCTTCTCCTATATCTTCTTGGGGCTAACATTAGTCATTATGTTTTCTCAATGTTAGTTTGTATTGTATTGTTGTTTCCATTTATATTGTTATAGTAATTTTTTCCAGATTCTGCTTACTTCTTTTTGTTTCAGTTCATTTAAGTCTTCCCATGCTTCTCTAAATTCACCATATTTATAATTTTTGATAGTGCAATAATATTCCATTACATTTGTGTATTGTAATTTGTTTAGCTATTCTCCAGTCAATGCACAGTCACTTTATTTTCAGTTCTTTGCTATTTTAAATGGGGCTGCTAAAAATAGTTGTGTGTATAAGGCCCTTCTTTTTTGTCACTGATTTCCTTAGGGTTTATGCCTAGCAGTGGAATCTCTGGATCACAGAATATTGACATTTTGGTCACTCTTCTCACATAATTCCAGATGTCTTTTCAGAATAGTTGGACCAATTCATAGCTCCACTGTTAATGCATTAGTATGCCCTTTTCCCCTTAAGCCTTCTAACATTATTTATTTCCATCTTTTGCATTCTCTGTCAATTTGCTAAATTTGAGGTAGAATATAGTATCCAGGTAACCCAAGTCTCAAAGCTCATTAGTATAGGATGCTTTCCTTATTGGTGGAGATCAACATTTGCACCTAAGGTGGGGAATGGGATTGATTGGGTTATTAAAAAGAGAGGGAAATGATCTGGTTTCTTCTGTCTCTTCAGTTTTTTTGTTTCCAAGGTTGAGAGGAAAGATGAACAACACCAATTCTATTTCAAGTTGTTGAAGGAAGAAAAGGATTATGGGAAAAGACTGATACAAGAAAAGCTGGCTGTTTCCATTATGTCCTTGTCCATAGCATGCTGCTCTAGAACCTTTTGGGGAATTTCTTCCCCTTTGAAAAGATCTGGGGCTCTGACTGAACTATTTCAATCCCAATAGAACTCCTTCACTCTGTGTCATCTGTTATATATTCTCACATATACTTTTTCTGACTTCTGTTTTGCCATAGATTTGGATAAATGGGTTTCTTCATTATTTGCTCCATATGTATTAATTATGAGTCTGGCATTTGGTAAGAAGGAAGACTAGCCTTGGATAGAGAGCTTGGGTTTTTCTTGATCCCATTAATGAATAGTTTTAAGGAGTTTAGCTTGAACCTGAAAGGTATCCCCTGCACTAAAAATATTTAAGAGAATAGATAGATATAATTCTATATCTCTTTAATCCTATCTCTGAGGAGAGTAGAGGGGTCAAACTTTGGCCTCTTCTCCTCATGCTTTTCCTCTTGGTACAAATTAAAGCCTCCCTTGGAGTAGGAGAGTAGGTGAAGGATGTATTTAGAAATAGATCTATTAGGTCTTCCTGCAAGCCACTATTAAGGTGTTATTTAACTGGACTACTTGATGTCTCCAGGATGCTCGGAGTTTGAGAGGACTTTGTTTCTCTACAACTATCTTTTCCCCTTATATAATGCTCTATGACTACCAATGTCCAATAATAATCTGCCCCTTTGATAACTTTGAGGTTTGGAAGCTGATAGTAGGGAAGTGACTTATCCAAGGTCACAGACATTAGTACTAGTAATTTATCCTAGGCCTCTTGTCTCTGAGCTTCATTTTTTGTATTACCCCAAGTCAAGGCAAAGTTCCTCATCCTTCCCTCTGTGCATTTCCTGTGGAAGAGGGTGGGAGGAGACATTCATGTTGGAGTAATTTTGTGGGGTTTTTAATTTTTTCAAATTTTGAAACACCAAATAAGCATTTCTCATTTACATAGTAGAACAGAAAAAAGGAACTGAATTTGAAATTCCAAATCTATTATTATTATATACAGCTTGCTTTTCTTTTAAAGCATATAATAAATTCAACATGTAACTTGTCTGTAGTACCTTCTGGTCTTTCTTCTGTTCTCTTATTTAGATGTTTAAAAACTGTTTCAATGAACTTTTCTTTCTTTCTTTTGACTCTGACCCTTACCCTGCCCTCCAAATTGGGCAGCAGGGCAAAAAACAAAACCTTTATAACAAATGCGAATAGCCAAACAAAAACAATCTCCATATTGGCTACTTCTTAAAATATATGTGTCTTGAATCCATTTTGGCTCTATCAAGAAAAGGGTAGCATGCTTCAGTATCAGTCCTCTGGACTCATGAGGCAACTAGATGGCATAGTGCCATGCTGGTAAACCTATGGCATGTGTGCTGGAGTGTGCTAGAGGGGGCTACTCCCTTTCCCCTCTGCACCCATGCCTGAAGACATTTCTCACATCACTGGCCCTCTGCCCAGCAGCACAATGGGAGTGCTTCCCCCTTCCCCTGTCTGTGGTAAGGTGGGGGGCTCACATGCAGCATGAGGGTATAGTTTGGGCACTCGGTGTCTAAAAGGTTTATCATCACTAACAGAGTGGATACCGCTCTGAGCCTGGAGTCAAGAGGATATGACTTCAAATAAATCTGGCTTCAGACACTTACTAGCTAGTTGTATGAATGGGCAAGTCACTTAACCTCTCTTTACCTCAGTTTCTTTGTTTGTAAAATGGGAGTAATAATAGTATCTACTTCCAGGATTACTGTAAAGATCAAATGAGATAATATTTATAATTAACTTAGTACAGTACCTGGCACAAAGTAAGTGCTATAGTTCTAGCTATTATTATAGCTGGTTAAGGCTGAGCAATATAAACAAGAACATGAGAGACAATATAAGAAGTGTGATAGGGTAGAAAGGTCCCTGGATTTGAAGTCAGAGGATATGAGTTCAAATCTAATCTCTGTTATTTTTTTTTACCCCTTGAGTAACTCACTTAGACAGTAGGGTGACTCAGAAGATTGAGAATTAAGCCTAAAGTCAGGAAGATTCAACTTCCTGAGTTCAAATCTGGCCTCAGATACCTATTAGTTGTATGACCCTGGGTAATTCACTTCATGCTACTTGCCTTAATTTCCTCGTCTATAAAATGAGCTGGAGAAAGAAATGGTAAATCACTCTAATATCTTTGCCAAAAGAACCCCAAATAGAGTCACAAAGAGACAGACACAACTGAAACAAACAAGCAACAACAACAAATCATTTGACCCCTCTTGGACTTCAACTTCCTCATCTGGAAAATGAAAGGATTGGACAACATGGATCTCAAATTCTAGGCCTAAATCCTATGATCCAGAATTGAATTTCCAAGTCCTTTAATCCTTTCCACCACCACCCCCATCCTATGTTAGCAGAAGTGTCCTCCTCCTCCTTGTCTGCTCCTTCCCATGGCATTACTGTGTTCTATTAGTTTCCTCCTCCGCCTCCTCCCTCCCCACTGTAGGATAATAGCTAACCTGAAATGAGCTTTGATGGTCCAGGTGTTTCCAGGGCAGTGTTCATTCAGGCTAAGGAAACTTGTTCTCTCCCGGGAAACCAAACCCCAGAATGCTGCTAGCAAAGGAAAATGGACTTCTCCCCCACAGAGCTTCTCCCAAGAGTTCCCCATTGGGTGAAGACTTTTCCAGTCACCTTGCTAATTGTTTTCATCTGTTCTGAGGCCCAAGACAGCACAGGTGTTTCACAGATTCCAAAGAACTCCACAACCAGGAAGATACTAACTACCCAGTGGATCAGTGTAACATGCAGGGACTCCTGTATTAAGAATGGTCTCCTGGGCAGCTGGGTAGCTCAGTGGATTGAGAGTCCAGCCTAGAGACTGGAGGTCTTAGGTTCAAATCTGATCTCAGACACCTCCCAGCTGTGTGATCCTGGCCAAGTCACTTGACCCCCATTGCCCACCCTTACCACTCTTCCACCTATGAGACAATACACCAAAGTTAAGGGTTAAAATAAAAAAGCAAGCAAAAAAGAATGGTCTCCTTTTCTGGATGAGTAACGTATTCGCAAAGGTTCTGGATTTGGCATAAGACCTTGTCTGAGGCCCATCTCTGCCACTAGCCAGGTAAATGACCTTGGGCAAGTCTCCTTGCCTCTTTGAGCCAGCATCTTCTATGCGTGCAATAATCTCTGCCCTTCTTACTACCTCACTGGGCTATTGTGAAAATCAGTTAAGATAACATAGGGGAAAATGCTCTGCAAATTATACGAGTCAAATGTTATTTTTAGAGATAGAAAATTGGTGCAAAGGATAGAGTGCTGACTGGAGTCAGGAAGACCTGGGTTCAAATCTAGTCTCAAATGGGACCTGGGCAAGCATTTATTTTCTGCTTGCATTTCCTCAACTGTAAAATGGGGATAATAATAGCAACTATGCAGGAGAGTTGTTTCAAAGATCAAATAAGATAATATCAGTGAAGTGTTTAGCCCAGGGCCTGACCCATAGTAGGTGATCTGTAATAACTTATTCTTTCCCCTCTCCCTTTATTATCAAAAATGAGACTGGTCTCTTAGGGGGCTAGAAAGGTTATCATCATGTATACTGGATTTTCTATTTCTTCCTGGACCAGTCATAGACATTCATAGTATTTGGAGTTGGTAACTGAGGTTATAATTGGTGAAGAGAGTTGTCTAAGGTCCCACGAGGTAGTAAACTAATACAATGAGGGGCTTGAAGTAGGTAATTTCTGTGACTCTTTCAAGCTTTAAATCCTATATTCCAGGGCAGCTGGGTGGCTCAGTGGATTGAGAGTCAGACCCAGAGATGGGAGGTCCTGGGTTCAAATTTGACCTCAGACACTTCTCACCTGTGTGACCCTGGACAAGTACCTTTACCCGTATTGCCTTCTGCTTTGGAACCCATACATAGTATGGATTCTAAGACAGGTAAGGGTTTAAAATTTTTTTTGACCTAAATGATCCTTAAATTCCTTACCAGGACTAATAGTTTATGAATCAAATTAATTATCTTACTGGATTGGCAGCCCTGGGCAGGCCCTAGCTCATTTTGCAGCCATGTGCCTACTCAGCGAGAGAGAATGAGGCAGAGTGAAGGAGAGAGACCTGGGGCTCTACGGTAAATGCACGCTGCATCGTGGACCTGTGGCAGGTCTGACATCCATCTCCTTCAGCATTTTCTTTCAACTCCACTCTTCAAGGAAGTCATCCAAAGAAAAGCAGCTTCCAGAAGCAGAGGCAGCTGGGAGGGATGCAATCAGCTGCTGAATGTCAATTTAGTGTTCCTTAGAAAAGGCCAGGCAGCAGGGGGCAGATTTAGTACTGACACAAACCAAGCCTGACCCCCTACAAAGACCAAGGAAACATCATTTCCCTCTTCTCCCCCTTCTCTCCAGATTCTGAGCTGTTTATGAACACCTTGCATAGTTTGGCACCTAGTAAGCTTCCTGACTGATTGAGTGGGTGGTATGGAAGTAGACTATGCTTTCTAGAAGCCTAATAATAAGAGAGAGAGAGAAAAGGAAAGGTATAGGATGACACCTTGGGAGAATGGCGAGGTCATTCAAATCTTTTAACCCTGAAAATACACTAGGCTGACAAAATTCGAATTATAGGGGAGCAGGAAGTATTACCATTTATAGACTAAGGATTTCTTTTTGTCTCTATCATACTTCTTGAAGTGCTTCTTGCAAACCTCCTTTTGTTTCTAGCCTCCAATACTCTATCCATTCTCTCAAGCAGAAGACTCACCCAATTCTTTACCATGAGATTTGAGACCATCCATTGTTACTCCTTGTTTCCTTTACTCCATGCCTCAAACCCCCTGTTCCTCTCTAGTTTCTGCAGATTGTCATTCTCCATTTTTTTTTAAAAACCCTTCCCTTCCATCCTAGAATCAATACTGTGTATTGGCTCCAAGGCAGAAGAGTGGTAAGGGTAGGCAATGGGGGTTAAGTGACTTGTTCAGGGTCACACAGCAAAGAAGTATCTGAGGCCAAATTTGAAACCAGGACCTCCCATCTCTAGGCCTGGTTCTCTATCCACTGAGCCACCTAGCTGACCCTGGTCATTCTCCTTTCAAAACTATATCTTGTCCTAGTCTTTGATCATCCTTTTCCCTCTTGTCTCCTCTGGGAGCTTCAATCTCTCTACAGGCTCCTTTCCCATTGTCTATGAACATACCTAGATTTTCCTAACCTAAAAAGCCTTTGTGGACCCTGACATATTCTCAAGGGACTATGTGATATTCCTTCCCACCTTTATTGTCAAGTTCCTAGAAAAAAATGTCTGCAAACCACTTTCTCACCTCCTAATCAATCAGGCAGGTAAACAATTATTAAATACTTACCATGTGCCAAGTTCTGTACTAGGTGCTCACTTCTCAGTTCTTTATGATCATGTTTCTAATCCCATCACACCAAAAACTGCTGAATTACTGTTGCATTGAAGGCATCTCTCACCCCCAGCTTTACAGTACAGGTTCCCTCAGAGATAGCTTCTCCAGATTTGAAGTATTCTGTGGGTCTGTATTCACTCAAAACCCCTAGTTTATAAGCTCTTACCAATGTTTTTGCTTTTAATGATCAGTCAGAGGATGAAGTTCAAAATAAAGAAATAGAACAGTATGAGGAGTAGCAATAAAGTATTTCTCCCACAAACCTGGAGCACATTCTCTCCCAAACACCAGCAAAGGTTAGAGTGGACATCCCTAGGAGCACACATAGAGAGTACACCAATGACCAGGACATATGAATGGAGGATCAACTCATTTCTCTGACAGTGAACAATGCTAATGTCTTCTAGTGATGTCATCACTTTACAGGAGGATCCCATATCCACAAGTGTTGGGGGGCGGTGATATGTTCTAAGACCCCTCACCCCACCCCACACTGCCACCATCAGACCTCCAATGTTTTATGGTTGACCCCAGGTAACTGAAACCTATGAAAAGGGGGAACTATTGACTTCCATCAGGCCTATTGCCTGCTGAATTAGAGAAGTAATCTCTACTGGATTTTATTTCATTAGACACAGTCTTCTCTAGAAACTTCTCCATCAGATGCTGATCTCTCAGACACTGATAGGCATAGCCCCATTAGATATGGCTGCCAGCTGAAAGTCTTGCCTGGAACCCTACATAGGCAGCTAAGTGATATCAGGGATAGAATGTTGGAGTCTGAGTCACAAACACCTGCGTCTGAATCCTGCCTCAGAAACTTATTAGTTGGGTGACCCTGGGCAATCCTTCAACTTCTCTCAACATTTAGAATCAGTTAATCTTGTTTCAGGGCAGTTAGGAAGCAGATAGAGTGCTGGACCTGGAGTCAGAAAGACCCCAGTTCAAATATAGCCCCAGACTCTTACTAACTGTGTGTACCCGGGCAAGTGACTTAAACCCTGTTTGCCTCAGTTTCATCATCTATAAAATAAGCTGGAGAAGGAAATGGCAAAGTACTCCGGTATCTTTGCCAAGAAAATCCCAAACAGGGCCATGAAGTCAAAGGCAACTGAAACAACTGAACAATAACCACAATCTTGGTTCAAATCCCAGTTATTTGCTATATGACTTTAGGAAAATCTGTGCCTGTTCCCTCATCTGTAAAATGAGGAGGTTGGATTAGATCCCTTTCATCTGGAAATCTAGAATTCAGACTCTGAGCTTCCATGACACTGCCTTCTCTTGGTTCTCCTCATATGTGTATGACCACTCCTTTTTAGCATCCTCTCTTAGTTTGCTATCCACCTTCCACCTCCAAAGCACCTATGCCTTTCAAGGATATTTCCCTTCCCTTCCCTTCCCTTCTCTTCCCTTCCCTTCCCTTCCCTTCCCTTCCCTTCCCTTCCCTTCCCTTCCCTTCCCTTCCCTCCTCTCCTCTCCTCTCCTCTCCTCTCCTCTCCTCTTCTCTTCTCTTCTCTTCTCTTCTCTTCTCTTCTCTTCTCTTCTCTTCTCTTCTCTTCTCTTTTCTCTTCTCTTCTCTGCTTCTGTCCTTTCTCTTCTTACTTTTTTCCTCTTCCTTCCCTCTATAGTAGGGGTTGGCAACGTATGGCTCTCGAGCCATATCTGGCTCTTTTGAGGGCCAGATGTGGCTCTTTCTGCAGGAGCCATAAAGTCAATTTTTTTTCAGGTGCTGTTACAGGAGCATGCACTGTGAGCACTGTACGGCTCTCACGAAATTACATTTTAAAAAATGTGGCGTTCAAATGCTTGAATGCATGGGCTGAGGAGGACATGATTGGGGATGTGGACTCGAAACTACCACACCAATGCAACTATCAACAATTTGGAAATAGGTCTTGATCAAGGACACATGTTAAAACCAGTGGAGGGGGCAGCTGGGTAGCTCAGTGGATTGAGAGCCAGGCCTAGAGACGGGAGGTCCTAGGTTCAAACCCGGCCTCAGACACTTCCCAGCCGTGTAACCCTGGGCAAGTCACTTGACCCCCATTGCCTACCCTTACCACTCTTCCACCTATAAGTCAATACACAGAAGTTAAGGGTTTAAAATTAAAAAAAAAAAATTAAAAAAAAAAACAGTGGAAATGTGCATCAGCTATGGGTGGGGGGAGAGCAGGGGGTGAAGGGGAAAGTAGGAGCATGAATCATGTAACCATGTTAAAAATGAATATTAATAAATGATTAAAAAATTAAAAAAAAAAAACAAAAAAATGTGGCGTTTATGGCTCTCACGGCCAAAAAGGTTGCCGACCCCTGCTCTATAGTGTCACCTCATGTGACCTTTTTAGACTCTTTAGGTTAAAATGTAGTCTCTAGCTCCCAAATTTACGCATATCTCACAGAATCTCCCTCCTAAAGTCGATTTCTTTTTTAAAATCTTTACCTTCCATCCTTCCAAGACAGAAGAGAGATAAGGGCTAGGCAATGGGGATTAAGTGACTTTCCCAGGGTCACACAGCTAGGGAGTGTCTGAGGCCAGATTTGAAATGAAGTCCATTTTTCTATTGCCAACTACCATCAGCATTTCAATCTTAACATTTCCAAAATGGAATTCATCACCTTTCTCCCTATCTTGCCCTTTTTGCAAAGTTTCCTATTTCTGCCTAGGGCACTAACATCCCTGCAGTCATCCAAGATAGTAACTTTTGTAAAAGTGAAATTTGGGAAATGTATCAAACTACATTTCCCGTGGTCCAACGGGTTTCCGTTTCCGGTTTTTGGGCTTGGGAAGGCTTACGTCTTGACGCAGGGAAGGGTTTAAATCTCCTGGGTTAGGAGGGAGTGGTCTCTTTGCTAGTAGGCTCTTGGCCAGCAGATTTGGGAGGTAGAGACAGGAAACAAAATGGAGGCCGTAGTTTTGAATGCTTACAAGCGCGTGGTCTAATGATTTTATCTATCAGCATGGCTTTAATTAAAATACTAATTTATATATTTATACAAGCCTTTATCATTTTTAATATTTATAATTTGGAGTGATCCTTGACAAATTGCCTCTTCTTCACTCACCAGATTTCAGTCAGTAGTTACATCATATCATTCTCCCTCAATAGTATCTTTTCTATCTGGTCCCTTTCTCTCTACTTATTTCCACCACTCTAGTTCAAGCCCTTCTCTCCTCTGGTCAGGACAAACCTCCTCCCTGGTCCTCTGCCCCTATTTTCTTCTTTCTCCATTCTGTCCTCTGTGCAGCTGACAAAATAAAGTTCCTAAGGCACAGGTCTGACCATAACAGCGCCTTGCTCAAAATCCTTCAGTGTTTCCCTGTTGGGTGGAGAATAAAAATCTAAACATCTTCACCTGACATTTTAGGCCCTCAGTAATCTGGCTCCAACCTACTTTTATAGCCTTCTTTCACATTGCTGCCTTGCCCACATTTGGTGTTCCTGCCAAACTGGTTTACAAGTTGTTCCCCACATTTAACATGCTCCTTCCTGCCTCTGTGCATTCCCTGAGGACATTAATGATGCCTGAAGTGTAATGCCTCCTTAATGTTTTCCCTTAAGGCTCAGCTCAGGTGTTATCTCTTAGGACTCCAGCTTTTATCCCTCCCCTCCCACCCCCATAGCTATCAATGCTCTGTTCTCCCCCCTCCCCACTCAAATAACTACTTATCTGAGTACATTTATATCTTAAGTAGGATGTAAGTTCACTGAAGACAGGTCTTGCTTCATTTTTGTCTTTGTATCCTCAGCACCTAGCAACAATGCCTTCGACGTTTGTTGTTGTTGTTCCATTGGGTCTGACTCTTCATGACCCCTTTTGGGGGTTTCCTGGCAAAGATACTGGAGTGGTTTGCCATATTACAGATGAAAAACTGAAACAAAGAGGGTTAAGGTTAAGTGACTTGCCCAGAGCCACATAGCTAGTGTCTGAGGTTAGATTTGAACTCATGATGAGTCTTTCTGATTCTAAGCCAGTGTTCTATCCACTGTGCCACCTTGTTGAAGGCAGTCAATACTTAATTAATTTTGGGGGGGTTAAGTGAGATGATCTAAACAGAGGCCACTAAACCTTGTCTAAGGACCACCTATGGACCACATATTGACTTAGAAAACTATTTATTATCTCTGTTTTATTATATTTTCATTTTGTTAAATGTTTCCCAATTATATTTTAATCCTGGTGCAGGCCACACTCCAGAATGTTATGGGAAATAATATGTTTGACACCTCTGATACATACTTTCATCATAGAAGAAAAGTACTAGACCAAGTGGGAGGAGACCTGAGTTCTATTCTTGGTTCTGCCACTAATTCACCTTGTGATCGTGGGCAAGTTACCTTCTTCCCCTGGAACCTCAGGCTAAAATGGAGAAAAGGAAGGACTTGGACTAGAAAATCCTCAATGTCTCTTTCAGCACCAAGGTTTTTGGATTCTGTGATCTTTAGGTGAAGAAAGCTCTTTTCTGGAAGAAGAAGAGTTCCAGTCAAGTGGATGAACCAACAATAAAAAAAGAAATGAACTCATATTTGCTATCATTTTATCCATTAACTCTATTATGATAGAATGGAAACTCCTTGAAGGTAAAGAGTGTTTCATTTTTTTTTAAATCTCCAGCCCTTAGCTGATGGGGATATTATTAGGGATGCAGACACTAAATGATAATTCTAGTCCAACTATCAATGATATGGAATTAGGTTTTGATCAATGATACATGTAAAACCCAGTGGAATTGTGCGTCGGCTAAGGGGGGGGTAGGGGGGCTTGGGGGAGAGGGAAAGAACATGAAACATGTAACTAGGGGAAAATATTCAAAATTAAAATAATAAAAAAAAATCTCCAGCCCTTAGCACAATCCCTGATCAAGTGGCATTTAGGAAATGTTTGTTGGGGGTAAGTGGCTCAGTAGATTGAGAGCCAGGCCTACAAAAGGGAGGTCCTGGATTCAAATATGGCCTTAGACACTTCCTAGCTATGTGACCCTGGGCAAGTCATTTAATCCCCATTGCCTAGCCCTTAGTGCTCCTCTGCATTGGAACCCGTACATAGTATTGATTGTAAGACAGAAAGTAAGAGTATAAAAAAAAGTAAATGTTTGTTGATTGATTGTTTGATTCCACATGATCCTCATACTAACCCTATGGGGTATTTACTACCAATATTCTCATTTCCATTTTACAGATTAGGAAACTAAGATGGAGAGAGTTAGGAGATTTTACCAGGAATTCTATCGCTAGTAAGTGGCAGATCTTGAACTCAAACCTAATTATCTGACACTAATTTCAAGAGGTGGGGAGAGAATAAGCCTTTATATAGCACCAATTATATGCCAGGCACAGTGCTGAGCATTTTACAAATATTATGGCACTTGATCTCCATGACAACCCTTTGAGGTGAGTGCTATTATTTTTTCCATTTTATAATTGAGGAAACTGAGGCAAACAGAGATTAAGTGATTTTCCCAGGGTCAAACAACTAAAAGTACTTGAGGTTGGCCTTGAACTCAGGTCATCTTGACTCCAAGCCCAGTGTTTCATCCATTGTACTACTCACTTTCTCTCCACACCATTATTATGTCAAAGTATTACACTGTGTCTATAAATAGCTGCAGCATATCCTTTCCATGGAATCCCAGAGCCTTTATGAATATTTTTGTGCTCTAAATTCAGCATCTCGGTAAGGAGTTATAATCAACAGGCTGCTTCTTTAATGGATATTCTAGTTTCCTTATGTTGATAAATTATGTGCTAACGTAATCTGCCCAGCTGGTGCTGTTAATAAACAAAAATGTTAAAGTTGCTTGAGAATGCAACTGAAGGTCTTTGTTTTTCAGTTTGCCAATACAAACAATTGATCCAATCTGTTGTTGGCTTAATTTTGCACATGAATCTTTTCAAGTGTGCATCATCCATACGCTACGGAGTCAAAGCATACAGTGGAAGGAACACTGAACTTATCATCACAAGGCCTGGGTTTGAGGCCTTGTTTTTGAGTGTTGGCTCTTTCTTTACTCTTGATTTTTTTTTTTTAAACAAAAAATATTTTGTCAATTACACGTAGAAATAATTTCTTATTCCTGATTTTACAGATGAGGAAACTGAGGACCAGGAAGATGAAGTGATGTTCCCAAATACAGTAAAATGTACAACTAGAATATTAAGTCCCTTTATCAACTAGGTCTCAATTTCCTCACATGTTAAATGGGGAACACAGGCACACAAGCACAGAATTTGAAATTTAGAAGGGACTTTGGTGGTTATCTAGCCCAACCCACTATAACATACCTGATGAATGTTTATCCACCCTCTGCCTGAAGTCTTCCAGGGAAAGGGAGACCCATCAGCTTCCAGAGGATCCCCTTCCACTTTTGGACAGTTTTCATAATTGCATTTTTCTTGACTTTAAGCCTCAATATGCTTCTTGGAAATTTCCATCTATTGTTCCTGGTTCTACCCTTTGGGACCAAATAGAACATGCCCAAAATCCCTCCTCCATGCAGAGATCCCTTCAAATAACTGAACACAATTATCATGTCCCCCTCTAAGTCTTCTCTTTTCCGGGACACCCATGCCCATTTCCTTCAATGAACCTTTTTCTCTAGACACACTCCAGCTCATCAATATTCTTTTTAACCTGTAGTGCCCAGAACTGAACACAATTCTCCAGATGAAGTCTGATTAGGGCTGAATACAGTGGGACAATCACCTCCTTATTCCAGAAAGCTGTGCTTCTTTTAATGCCGTCCAAGATTGCATTAGCTTTTTTGGCAGCCACATCACTCTGCTGATTCATATTGAGCTTGCAGTCCATTAAAGCCCCAGGTCTTTTTCAGAATGAGTACTCTCTAATGCCTCCTCCATTTTACATTAAAATGGATTATTTTTTTAATCTAAGCATAAGATATATATTTATTCCAATTGAATTTCATTTTATTAAGCTCAGTCCAATGTATTATCTTATCCAGATTCTTTTGGATCCTATTGTCCAGTGTGTTAGCTGTCCCTTTCAGAGTTGTATCAGCAGCAATTTTGAGGACCATGCTATTTATGCTCTTATCCAAGTCAATGATCAAAATCTTATATGACCCAGGGTCCAGCCCAGAACCCTGAGGCACTCCACTGGAGACTTCTTGTCATGATGACATTGAACCATTTGCAACTGCTCTTTGAGGCCAGCCGTCCAATTGGTTCTGAATCCATCAAAATGTATTATAATCCAGCCTACAACTCTCCTTCTTCTCTGCAAAAATAGTACGGGATACTTTGTCAAAACCTTCTCCAAAGTCTATGTCAACTGTATTCACAGCATTCACTTTAGGTGCTAATTTAGTAAACTTGTCCAAATAGGAAGTGAGGTTAGTCTGGTATCATTTGTTCTTGAAAAAGCCATGCTGCAAAAAGATACCACAGATTGACCAAGTCCAGAAATATATGCACCTTGTGTTCATCGCCTCTCTGTTAGGAGGGGGCTAATACGTTTCGTTATAGGCCCACAGAAGTTAAGGGTAAAAAATAAAATTCAATTAAAGATTTTGTTTGATATCTTAAACTTTGTTTAATTTCTTCTAGGTACTAATGCAGTCCAGCAGCTAGGTTGTACAGTGGATAGAGTGCTAGACATGGAGTCAGGTAGACTCGAATTCAAATTCAGCCTTAAAAATTCACTAGCTGTCAACTCTGGGCAAGTCATTTAACTTTATTTGCCTTTGTTCCCTCAACTTTAAAAATGGGGATAATAATAGCACCTGCTTCCCAGACTTGTGAGGATAAAATGAGATGTCTGTAAAGTGTTTCGCGCATAGTAGAAACTATATAAATATTACTATTATTGGGGCAGTTAGGTGGTACAGTGGACAGAATATCCAGTCTGGATTCAGAAAGACTCATTTTCCTGAGTTCAAATCTGGCCTCAAACATTTATTTGCTGAGTGACCCTGGGCAAATCACTTAACTCCATTTGCCTCAGTTTCCTCATCTGTAAAATGAGCTGGAGAAGGAAATGGCAAGTCAATCCAGTATCTTTACCAAGACCCATCTCCCATGGGGTCATAAAGAGTCAGAGATGACAGAAAATAGCTGAACAACAACAAATTAGTGTTATTTTTCCTTGGGTAAAAACCAATTTTTCCCTTTAAATTTCTTCTTGTAGTTGCTATGAGATTAGATTTGTAATGATTTAAAAATATTTATTGGTATTTTCTTTGATTAACTTATCTCTCCTGAATGACAGTTCTATCCCAAGGGCCAGCAAAAGGTATTGTACTTTTGAGTAGCATTGTTGGCCTTGTTTAGTCTTGCCCTGGGTCCCTTTGGTTCTTGGGCTGACTTTGATCTCCCCCAAATCTTGAAGATTCTGAGAACTAGATCCTCAAGGTTGCTTCTCACATCTCAGGACAGAGTGTTAGAGTGAGCCTGGGCTATCTTAGGCTAAGCACTATCATGACGCCTTGATGCTTGTCACTGAGAGGGTTGCTGCCTGCTGCTGAGGGTTTCTGAGATCCCCATCCTGAAGCCTTCTAACTATCCTGGGTCTTTCTTAGGTGAGACTTAAAAAAAAAAATGTATCCCTCTGTCACACTGCTCTCCCTCTTCCTGCCATCTTGAATAATTTTTTAAAGAAGCCTCACAGCAAAAAGAAAAAGAAAAAAAGTGGGGGGGGGGGGGTGTACAGCTAGGTGACTCCATGGATAGAGTGCCAGGCCTAGAGACGAGTTCCTAGACTCAAATGTGACTTCAGATACTTCCTAGTTGTGTGACCCTGGGCAAGTCACAACTCCAATTGCCTAACCATTCTTCTGCTTTATTAATTCTGAGATAGAAGGCAAAGGTTATTTTTTTTAAAAGCCTCACAGCAATAGAACATAATTCAACAAGACAAATCCCCACATTGGTCTTGTCCCAAATGTATGTCTCCAGATTCTGAGTCTATCTTTTCTGTGCCAAGAGGTAGGTGGCATGATTCATCTTCAAGCATTTCCACATATATTTTATAATCTGAATCCTCCAACCCTGCTTCCTCCAAACACAGAACCTTGAAGACTCTTGCCATGTTTCCAGTACCACTAGCGTACATTTTGCTGGAAAGGTTTTCTTTCCTATTGTCTGTGGGCTTCTGGCTGGCTTTTTGTGCAGTTCTAAGGTAGAAGAGATTATTATAATTTCTCACTGGATTTCTTCCTTCCTTCCTTTTTTTTTTTTTTTTTTTTTTTTTTTTTTTTTAATTTTAAACCCTTAACTTCTGTGTATTGACTTATAGGTGGAAGAGTGGTAAGGGTAGGCAATGGGGGTCAAGTGACTTGCCCAGGGTCACACAGCTGGGAAGTGTCTGGGGCCAGATTTGAACCTAGGACCTCCCATCTCTAGGTCTGGCTCTCAATCCACTGAGCTACCCAGCTGCCCCCTCCTTCCTTTCTTTTTAATCCTTACCTTCTGTCTTAGAACCAATACTAAGTATCAGCTCCAAGACAGAAGAGCTATAAAGGCTAGGCAATTAGGGTTAAGTGACTTGCCTAGAGTCACATAGCTAGGAAGAGTCTATGGCCATATTTGAACCCTGAATCTCCTGTCTCCAAGCTTGACTGTCAATCTAGTAAAACACCAAGTTGCCCCTCTCATTGGACTTTTTTTTTTTTTTTTTTTATCATTATTTGCTCTATTTCAAATGGCAGAGTTTTGCTGAAGTAGATATGTCAGAGCTGGGAGACTTCCCATTCCTATAGTCATCTTGGCAAGAACACCACTCCTATCTTCCATGATCTTTCATATATCACTCACAGTGGCTTATTAATCACCCATAATAGCTCTTTCAGTATTTTAGTATGTAGCTGATGAGCCAAGGGACTTGTATTCTTCAAGAGAAATGAAGTACTCCCTTTGTTGTGGTTTAGTCATTTTTCAGTCATGTCCACTTCCTTCTCCAGCTCATTTTATAGTGGAAGAAACTGAGGCAAATAGGGTTAAGTGACTTGTCCAGAGTCATACAGCTAGTAAATGTCTGAGTCAGAATTGAATTCAGGAAGTTTTCCTGACTCCAGGCCAAGTACTCTATCCATTTTGGCACATCACTGCTCCTTATTCTCTCTTTATTTAGCTTGGGTATCAACTCTCTTGTAGTTATTTCCAATGCAAAGATCAGTCTCCTTAGCAAAGAAAACAAAAGGAAAAGCAGAATTAAATTAAAGCTCTACTTTCTCTTGGTTATCATCATTCCATCTACTAATTTATCCCTTTTTTGATCCTCCATTTTTTCTCCCAATATAGCTTTAAAAATACCACTCTTTTTGCTTTCCTTAGCATTCTCCACCAGTCTCATTTCCTTCTGACTTCTATCACTCCTTACACTGTTTTTACAGGACCATACCACACATATTCAGCTTCTGTTACCCATGTTCTTATTTCTATTTTTTGTACTTAAAAAAAATCTAAATTGCTTGGTGAATTCCCTGGGTATTCATATTAGACTTTTCAGACAAATCTTATTTTTCCTCCTTATTGGAACTGTTTCCCTTTGTGGCTTTGAATTTCATTCTTGTGCTTCTCCCATCTCTTCTGGACTGACTTCTCCTGTAGTGATTTAGTCAATGGTATCCTACCTATCTTTTACTTGAATCCTTAGACATCTGATTTCCCCAAAGGCTTAGGTCAATGTAAAACTATGCCTGAATTTTCTCTCCTCTATCACAAATTCTAGGAAAGAACGATTACTGTCCCTGAGACTTTCCATCATGTCTACCCTAGCAACCAATTTCTCCCTGTTTGTGAGAATCAGACCCAGAATTGAATTTCCCCCTCTTGATTGTTCCACCTTTTTAAGGTTGTAATTATCAGTATGACAAATCTGGAAAATATTAGCTAGAGGGTGGGAAAGAAGGATGAGGAGGAGAGAGAGGGAAGGAGGGAGGGGGGGAGAGAGAGAGAGAAAGAGAGAGAGAGAGAGAAAGAGAGAGAGAGAGAGAGAGAGAGAGAGAGAGAGAGAGAGAGAGAGAGAGAGAGAGAGAGCGCACATGAGCTCATTGTAGTGTCAGGCTTGTGATCTCAGACTCATCTCCCTCTCTCTCTGCCCAGGTGGTCTGTAGTAAACTCCAATGACAAAAGCATTTCTGTTTCTCTTGCCATTTCCTTCACTCAAATACTTTGTTTCCTCTCTGTTTCTTAGCTTTGCTTATATGAATATAGTCTATTAACACACAATGCTACTCCAGCCTCCCTTTCATGAATAACTATCCAGAAACATATCTAACCAGACATAGACTAGCCCTGTGTTTCATCTCACCAGTGTCAGTGAAAATTATGGCTAAATTTGTCTCCTTGCATTAGAACTTCTAGTTTTTCTGCCTACATTTGGGGCATCTGTTTATAGATATCTCAAGCAACAGTTTTTATTACTAGTTCCTTTTAGATTTTGCCTCCTATGAACTTCTTGATGCCCAAACTGACATCCTTTCTTCTTTATAGATATTCTTTGATATCTAATCTAAGGAATATACATTGGCAGACTTCTAACTCCATCTTTTTCAGTTTAAAGTTCACTTGGTTATATTTGTAAGTTACCCAGCAAATAAATCCATAAGTCTTTGTTAAGTATACTTCATCTCTGATCAGGAATCTGTCATTCTTAAATTTAACTCATAGTCTGAAAGTCCTAATCTCATTCTCAGACACTACCTTCTTAGCCAGCTGCTTACTTTCCAAATTAATTTTCCTCTTCTGCATGCCTTGCCTTCTGTGGGTAACAATTAAGAAAACACAAGCTGTGTCCCTGATGCTCTTCAGTTTCTTGTCTAAGACTTTGTAAGGTGGCAACACTTTTTAGGTTCCTTCTGGCAGTGCCATCTGCACTGACTTGAATCATCTCAACAAATGAATGAAAAAGCATATATTAAACAATTACAAAGCATTGTGCTAAGCAATAAGGATGTAAGTGGAAAAGCAAGATGATCCCTAGTGGTGCTTGGGGTTCTTGGTGAAAGAGATAGTAATGCATGTTCTTTAATGTCATTTCCACTGATAAAGCAGTTTTTGATGTTAAACTGATTGACAATGCCAAGAACTTCAGTGACAAGAATTTCCTTCAGTAGCTAGTTCTTCAGTAGCTGTGGTTGCTGAGGAGGTAGGGGCTAAAATATCTGGAGAGGCAATTGACAGGTTGCAAATCCACAAGAGCTGCACTATCCTCTAATGTCTACTGAGGCCATGCTGGAAGCAAGACTGGATCTATGGGTACTGCTGTTCCCAAGGCTCTTGGATTCTGGATCCTAGATTCTCTCTGTGGGAGTCTTAGGGGAGGTGATGGTTAAGATGTTGGCAGTGTTTTGACCCAGCTGGTACATATGGTCTCCTATCTTTCTATCACAATGCCTTACTGCTTCAGCTAGGCTGGTTTGCCTGTTCCCCAGATGGTAGTCAGTGGTGGAAGAGATGGGGAACCATTTCCCATAGGATTTGCTTCTCTGGTCATGGCTATAGGAGGTAAGCTAGAAGCAGAGCCAGTCTTCTGAAGAAGAGATCTGAAACACATAGTCTGTGGGCTACAGTTGGCCTATAACACTCCCAAGTGTGACCCAAACCAGATTTAAATGCAATTTCTATCTGATTTTAATGAGTTGATGTATTAATTGAAATATATAAATAGTTGTCATTTTTGTAGACAGTATATAGCCTACAGCAGTGATGGGCAAACTTTTTAAAGAGGGGGCCAAAGGAAAGGAAATGCTCATGTCAGTCTGTTTCTAAGGGAACTCTTTCAAAGTTTCATTGTATTGTATCCTACTCATTGTATTCCTCAGATTAGGAATAATGTCCCGTGGCCTGATAGAACATTTCAGGGGGCCTGCATCTGGCCCGCAGGTGTAGTTTCCCCATCACTGGCCTACAGGGATCCTTATGTATGCTTTATTGGTCCCTGTTTCTATTTCAGTTTTAAACCACTGATCTCAAGGATAGCTGTCATTTCATTTTGATTAGTCTTTAGGAGCAGGATTAATCTAGGCTTTCATATTTGATATTGGGATAAAATGAAGTAGGTCTTTTAAGTTACTGAATGATTTTTTAAAAAAGGAAGTTTAGGGGGCAGCTGGGTAGCTCAGTGGATTGAGAACCAGGCCTAGAGAAGGGAGGTCCTAGGTTCAAATCTGGCCTCAGACACTTCCCAGCTGTGTGACCCTGGGCAAGTCACCATTGCCTACCCTTACCACTCTTCTGCCTTGGAGCCAATACACAGTATTGACTCCAAGATGGAAGGTAAGGGTTTAAAAAAAAATAAAATAAAAAAGGAAGTTTACTTAGCCCTAATAAAGAAAGGATATTCAAAAAGGATACAGTAGTACCTAGCTTAGCTAGACAAGTCCTTTCTCACATTACCTCCAACCTCCATATGGAAATATATCTAGTCAGCAAGGTGAGAGTAGGTAACTGAAGTGTTGGTGGGATGTCCACCAAGTCTGAAGGACCCCCACCCTTCATAGGTATGCCCTTAATTTGCCAGGAAATTATGTCAATAAAGCCAGCAGTAACCAGGAAGCTGTATCTAGCATCTCAATAGGATTCAATAAAGGTAAATTGAGATGTGGGGTGGCTAGGTGGCACAGTGGATAGAATGCCAGGCCTGGAGTCAGGAAGACTCATCTTACTGAGCTCAAATCTGACCTCAGGCACTTATTAGCTGTAGGATCCTGGGCAAGTCACTTACTCCTGTTTGCCTCAGTTTTCTCATCTATAAAATAAGCTGGAGAAGGAAATGGCAAACCACTCCAATATCTTTGCCAAGAAATCCCCAAATAGGGTCATGAAGAGTCAGACATGACTGAACTAACTAAATAACATCAAACTGAGGCACAAGAATTCAGAGCTTTATCAGTTTGTTAGCAGGGTGTAAATCTGTTAATAAAGTGGGTCAAATGTATACCTCAATTAGGCTAATGACCCAGAGGAGGAGGCACAGCTCCTTTTTATAAACATAGAACAAAGAAGAGAATATGACTGGTAAGGAAAATAATGCAATTGGTTATTGGGATGGCAGCATCATGGGGATGAGGATTATATAATTGGTTGGAAATTGGGAATGAGAGGCTATCAACAGCTTCCTCCCTCCTTCCTGAGACTAAGAAATGTTCATTCTTTGAGTCCACCTGCAAGTTAGAAACAGTGGACCAGACTTCGTTAGGCAATAAAGCAGACATCCCTGAAGGACAACTTGGCGGCATAAAGATATTCTATCAGACTCCCTGGTGGTCCACCTGCATCCCTCAAAGATAACAGATTTCCTTGAGTCAAGAATAGAGCAGTCATTACCAAGAGAACTGAACTTCTAAACTTGCTCATACACAAAGACAAAGAAACATGGCTTGAGCAATCACACAAGATCGGTCAGTAATGCAGGATAGGGATCAATTACCAAATAGAATCGTGATAAAATAATATAGAATCAATTTAATTTCTCCACCAAGAAGAGGAAGCTTGAGCCTTGCCCTATTCCAGGCCACCCAAGTCCTTGTTTTTTAATCTTTTAGGGGAAAACTAAGCTAGCCCATAGGGAAGGGGAATCCCTGGCAAAGGTTGGTTATATTATATAAGTCTTAGAAGGTTCTCTTTTATTATTTGGATTCATGCCTCAGCAAGACAACAGACCCCCCTTATTATTGGTTTGAAAAATAGCTGCTTCTATAACCTTGAGCAGGGAACCACCAATTACTACTGTCCTTCTCTTCCTTTGACACTTGCTGAATGATCTCTTGACCACAACTTCTGTGGCTCTACCATGTCATTCTTTGGAGAAAAGCAGTATCCTCAGATCATCTAACTTTCTCTTCTTTGAGAAGAGCCTTAAATCTCTTTTTAAGTTCTAATCATCCAGCAGCCCTTTTCCTTTTCCTTTTCCTTTCTCTTTTATGTAATTCTTTTATCTTTTCTCTTCTCCATCATCCTTTTTTCCACCATTGAAATGTCATTTGTCTCCATTAGGAATATTTCATCCTTCACTTTTGGGAGAATCACATTTTGATTGATATTTTCAGCCTTGTTTCTCATACCTCATATCTAAACACTTCTTAATAACTTGTCAATCTCATTTAACTTCCATTCCTAAATTTCGACATCAATTCCACAACTCTACCCACTCCTCTTCAGTTTTATCTCTTTCAGTTTTCCCCATTTGACCATTTCACTCTCACAATTTGCCTTAGCTACTAATTGTTCCATTTTCCATTTTTCTTTATTTTGTCTTGACCTATTGACTACCTTTCCCTTTTCTTTCTTGATATTCTACTTTCCTCTTCAAATTACTTTCTTTAATCCTCCTTGATCCTTTTATATTTCCTTAATTGTCCTTGATCCTGTTCTTTCATCTCAAAATTGAACTTGAATTTGGAAATTATTCTCCTTTTACATTTTCCTCAATTTCTCCCAAATTTTACTAATTTTATCCTCTCCAAATTCAGCCTCTGATCTACTCACCATCTGGTGAGGGAGACAACATGTACTTCTATAGATGCATGTAAAATCTGTATGAAATGGAAACAAGATTATTGGGATGGAGGAGGGGAGGGAGTGGAGGAGGACAGCACTTGCAGCAGCTGTTGGGGAAGGGTACAGAGATCAAGAAAAGTTTCATATAGAATGTAGTATTTGAATTGAGCCTTGGAGGAAACTAGAGATGCTAATAGTAACAGTGAGGAGGAAATCCATTCTAGGAATGGATGACAGCATGATATAAGCTAGTATAAAGATATAAAGATTGTAAATAGAGCATCCAATGCAAGGAACTTTAAAAAGGCAAATTTGTCTATAGGTTAAAAGTAATAGCTTACATAGAGAGAGAGAGCACTTAAAAAAAACACGTATATTATGAGGAAGGCAGCACAAGTTTTATTTATCCTATTTTACAGATGAGGAGACTGAGGCCTAAATGAATTAAGTGATTTGCCCAAGGTCTCATGACTGGTAAGTGATAGAGATAGAACTCAGACCTAGATTTCCTGAGCCTCAGTCTAACATATTTTCCTCTATACCACCCTGCCTTTCTCACTACTTATATTATCTGCCTCATAGAGGACTTGGGAGGCTCAAATGAGAATTCAGAGGCATGCTGGAGTCCATAAGTGTTGATCATTAAATTTTCAGTGTAACCATTTTCACCTTGGAAAGCAGGACTTTATTGATTATCTAGACTTAAATAAATAATGGAGAAAATATTAATAAGATTAAACTAAAAGGTGTGTCATGCATCCTTTTTTTTTTTTTTTTTGGAAAGCTGGTTGTTAAAGATTTACTAGTGTCTCCTTAATGAGATCCTGTAATTAAAAAGCTTTTAAAGTGAGTATACTCTTGAACAAATATTCTGTGAATATAAAGCTCATAATTCTCAACAATAGGTAATTGGGTTATAGTAATAACCTATTTCCAGCATAAAGGGAATAGAGGGGGTCAGGGAACTTCAACCCTGACAGGCTATTAACATTTTAATAGGAT
The DNA here is from genome assembly GCF_016433145.1 of Gracilinanus agilis. NCBI lineage: Eukaryota > Metazoa > Chordata > Mammalia > Didelphimorphia > Didelphidae > Gracilinanus > Gracilinanus agilis. The sequence continues at coordinate 324,123,769 of NC_058131.1, read as the reverse complement.
TTGTCAGATACTCATCCCAGGAGAGCCTAGGAGCTGAAGGAATGTAGACTATTAACAACATGGTCCCAGTAGAGGGACTGAGTTTGCATTTTATACTTCCTTCAAGCACTTAAGTTGCCCCTGACCACAATCTGACAAGCAGCTCTCATGGGAATCTTACAATTGCAATTAAGACCTTCAGTGGAGAAGAATTTTCCAGACCAAGTACTCCTCCCTGGCTGGTGCTTCCCTACATGTGTTATCTCCCTTTATTAGAATGTAAGATCCTTGAGGGAAGGGATTGCCTTTATATCCCTAGTGATAATAAATGTTTATTCTTTTATCCAACAAATAGCTTACGATGATCAATTTCATATACTCATTTCTCTCTGTGGACAAGCAAGGAGAAGGATTCTAGATCCAGCTCTGCCAACACTTGTCTGTCTGACCTTGGACAGTTCCCCTCAAGATTTTAGTTTTCTGTAAAATGAAGGGACTAAAATAGACAACCTTTAAAATAGATAAACTCTTCTAGCCATTGGTCTCACAATAGGCAATATGTTGGTAAATGTTTGACAACCTTCTCTCTGAAAAACTCACAACACATTTTAAGGTTTAATCTACTTTATTAACATTTTATTTACAACTTTTTAAAGACTAGACTGAACAAAACAATAAACCAAACCTCAATTTGTAGTATATGCTTATTTCTGAGGTATAAATGCTCACATTGAAAATTTGACAATCATCTTCCAGGAGCAGGTTCAAGATGGCTTCAGAAGACCTCTGCTTCTAGGTCCAACTTTTTATGCCCTAAAGTCCTTTTCAGTTTTTACCCTAAAGGGTTTCAGAGTTGTAAGGGAGGTCACAAGCCATCTAACTGAAAATGAACCTAACTCTAAATCTCCCTCACAATATAGTCTTGGTCCTCTAGAGAGGGGAAAAGATCATCTCCTAAGGCAACCTACTGCATTTATGTAGAGTTTTAAATATTAGGAAGTTTTCCCTTGAGCATAAGCAAAATCTGCTGCTCTGGAATTTCCACAGATTTCTCCTAATCTAAGCAGAATAAATCTAATATCTCTTAAATGGTCAACCACCTTCATATCCCTTCAAATACTTAGAGGCAGTTATCATGGTCTCCTCCCCCCCTCCCACATTCCCAGTTTTCTCTTCTCCAAGCTAATCATTCCCATTTCTAGTAATCAATTTTCACATGGCATGACCTCAAAGATCTGGTTTATTTCTAGGTATCTCTGAGTCCTATATTCTTTTACTATACCTGCTCTATAGTATCTAATTTAATTAATATACATAGTTTATTTTCTTCCTTCCTTCCTTCCTTCCTTCCTTCCTTCCTTCCTTCCTTCCTTCCTTCCTTCCTTTCTTTCTTTCTTTCTTTCTTTCTTTCTTTCTTTTTTTTAGGCAATGGGGGGGGGTCAAGTGACTTGCCCAGGGTCACACAACTGAGATCAGATTTGAACCTAGGACCTCCTGTCTCTAGGCTTGGCTTTCAATCCACTGAGCTATAGCTGCCCACTACATAGTTTATTTTCACCCCTTCTCTTTTCAGTTTAATGCTCTTTTCATTTCATGTATATATTTTACCAATCACCCTAGGATTTAAGCCATTCATACATGCATGTATGTATATATATAAATACATATGTATGCACACGTACATGGATATGTGTTTATACACAAACACAAACATATTTTACATGTCTGTAAATGCATAAATATGGGTATGCTTATGTACACATCTGGGTGTTTTTCTGTCTCTATATTCTCCTCATTATCTCTTACCATAATATGCAATTTGTTGCCAAGGACTCTTGATTTCACCTTTGCACCATCTCTTAAACATTCCTCTTCTCTTCTCTATTGCTACAGTTTCAGGATTCCAAGAAAGGCTCCTTCCTACCTGAGAAGCTATGTCCTCGTGAGCGATCCGGGAACAGGAACAGCTTCCAGGAGAGCCAAAAAACATTGGGCGCCAACTGTTATAGGGGTGCAAATGGTGGATCCCTGGGTTTGGGAAGGAAACCTTTCTCCAGACAGCATGAGTGGAACAACCCTGGGGGGTTGCCTTCCACTACAAGGCATGGCAGCAGGAGTGGAGCAACTGTTGACGGGTGGGGGGGGGTTGCTCCCCGGATGCCTCAGTTCAGGGGTTTTTGTATCCTTTTCAAGAGGGTGGACATGACTTCTTGCACTCAGGCATTAGGTGGGTGGGGAGAGTCTGTCTGGGATCCTCAGGGCTTAGGCCATCAAGGTGTGGCCCAGAGGTGTATCTCTTTTGTCTATCTCAACCTAAAGGATGTCCAAGGATAATGGTCTTGCCTTGGGAGTCACTAGGACAGGAAGGGGGAAGGGAATTTCCCTGTTCACAGCCTGCCTGAGTTAAGGGGTACAGGGTCCCTGCCATCTCTGCACAATGCCCATGCCACTACCATAACTCTGGAGCAGGCCCTCATCACTTCATGCTTGGACTATTGCAGCAAGATTCTCCCAACTCTACTCTATCTTCCCCAAAGCCCCCAAAGTGATTTTCCTAAAGCACATATCACTTCCCCTCTATTCAATAAACTCCAGTGACTCCCTATTGCCTCCAAGACCAACTACAAAATATAGTACTCTGTATGACATCAAAACCCTTCATTTAAAAATTTTTTCTTATTGATTAAGAAAATTTCTCCATGGTTACATGATTCATGTTCTTTCCCTCCCTTCCTCCCACCCCCCTCCAGTAGCCAACGTGCAATTCCACTGGGTTCATCAAAACCCTTCATAATCTAGCCTCCTCCCTTCTTTCTAGACTTCTTATGCTTTACTCTGCCATGTACTCTGATCCAGGGACACTGGCCTCCTTGTTCTTCCACTGACAAGATACTCCATCTTCAGCTCTGGCCATTTTCTCTGACTGCCCCCCATGCTGGATGCTTTCCCTCATCATCTTCATTCCTGGCTTACTTGGATTCCTTTAAATCCCAACTGAAACCTCATGTACTACAGGAAGCTATTCTCAACCCCTCTTAATTCTCTTTTCTCTTATTTACTTCCAATTTATCCTACATATAGCTTGTTTATACAAATTTAAAAATATAATTAATTTGTATATTTGAATTACTCCTGGAGGGCAAAAGCTGTCTTTAAAAAAACCAAAAAATAGGGTTCCGGGTTAAGATGGCGGCAGAGTAAAAAGCAGCTCTTAACCTCTCCTGACCAAAACACACAAAACTCCTCAAGGGGACATAAAAACAAGTCCAGACGAATGGAGGAACCCCACAACAGGGTGCAGTGTGGAAGGTATGTGGAATCAGGACATTTCCATGTTATAAAGGGGTGAAACAGCTCTCACTAAATCGCGGGCTGAGCAACCACCCCACCCCCACCCCCTCCACACACACCACCTATAGCGCCGAAGCCAGTTAAAAAGAAATAGAGCAAGTTTGGGGCACCCATCGAGTCATTGGCAGCTCCAGGGCCTGTTCCTGAGAGCAGCAAGATTTGGGACCACAATAAGCCAAAGAACGCACACGAAATCTGAGCGTGGGAGCAGGGCACAGGAGCGGCGGAGGCGTGGGTGGAGGCAGACACAGCCACGAGCTAAAGCTCTGAAACCCTGAGTGGGGAACCAGCATAGGCGGATATAGGACTGTGGAAGCAGCGCCCTGAGACTTGTAAAGGAACCTCCGGTAGAGGATCAAGCAAGGGGGTCCACCAGGGGGCTTGACCTTGGAAAAAACCAGAACGTGAGGATAAAGCTGAGAAGCTGCTGGGCTAATGAAGGCTACCCAGACTCAGGAAGTTCAGAAGAGAAAGATAAACAACAAGAAAAAGAAGTCTTTAACACTCGACAACTTTTACACAGAGAAAATCCAGACAACTGAGCAAACAGAGGAGGAGAACAAACAAGCATCCAGACCCTCCTCAAATAAGGAAAACGGGTCACAAGCTATGGAAGAGTTCAAAACTGAGATTCTGAGGAAGATGGAAGAGATCTGGCAAGAAAATAACAGTTTAAAAGGTAGAATCTTGCAATTGGAAAGTGAGGCTCAGAAATCAAATGAACTGATAAGCAAAGTGAACCAGATTGAAAAAGAAAACCAAAAGATCATAGCTGAAAACGAAAAGTTTAGAGCTGAAAACCAGTCCCTAAAGGCTAGAACTGAGCAATTAGAAGCTAATGATCTCTCAAGACAACAAGAACAAATAAAACAAAGTTAAAAGACTGAAAAAATAGAAGGAAATATGAAATATCTTTTTTTTTTTTAGATGAATCAAAAATGTTTATTGAATATCTGCTCTAATCCCAGCCCTGTTTTAGGCTGTGCAGGAAAAACAATGATAGACACAGTCTCTGTCCTTATACATCTCCTAGTCTAGTCTTTCATGTATTCTTTTTTTTTTTTTTTTTTTTTTTTACTTCATTTAACATTTATTAATAATCATTTTTAACATGGTTACATGATTCATGCTCCTATTTTCCCCTTCACCCCCCGCACTCCCCCCACCCATGGCCGACGCACTTTTCCACTGGTTTTGTCATGTGTCCTTAATCAAGACCAATTTCCCAATTGTTGGTGGTTGCATTGGTGTGGTAGTTTCGAGTCCACACCCTCAATCATGTCCGCCCCGACCCATGCGTTCAAGCAGTTGCTTTTCTTATATGTTTCCTCTCCTGCAGTCCTTCCTCTGAATGTGGGTAGCATTCTTTACCATAAATCCCTCAGAATTGTCCTGGGTCATTGCATTGCTGCTGGTACAGAAGCCCATTACATTCGATTTTACCACAGTATATCAGTCTCTGTGTACAATGTTCTTTTGGCTCTGCTCCTTTCGCTCTGCATCAGATCCCTGAGGTCTCTCCAGTTCGCCTGGAACTCCTCCAGTTTATTATTCCTTTTAGCACAATAGTATTCCATCACCCGCATATACCACAGTTTGTTCAGCCATTCCCCAATTGAAGGGCATCCCCTCCTTTTCCAGTTTTTTGCCACCACAAAAAGCGCAGCTATAAATATTTTTGTACATGTCTGTTTATCTATGATCTCTTTGGGATACAAACCCAACAATGGTATGGCTGGGTCAAAGGGCAGACAGTCTTTTATAGCCCTTTGAGCATGATTCCAAATTGCCAGCCAGAATGGCTGGATCAGTTCACAACTCCACCAGCAATGCATTAATGTCCCAATTTTGCCACATCCCCTCCAGCATTCATTACTCTCCCCTTCTTTCATTTTAGCCAATCTGCTAGGTGTGAGGTGATACCTCAGAGTTGTTTTGATTTGCATTTCTCTAATTATTAGAGATTTGGAACACTTTCTCATGTGCTTATTGATACTTTTGATTTCTTTACCTGAAAATTGCCTATTCATGTCTCTTGCCCATTTATCAATTGGGGAATGGCTTGATTTTTTTATACAATTGCTTTAACTCCTTGT